>NW_021941631.1:76918-110047 GCF_902148855.1 Sphaeramia orbicularis
GTGTTAGTGGTGTTAGCAGTGTTAGCGGTGTTAGCAGTGTTAGTGGTGTTAGCAGTGTTAGCGGTGTTAGCAGGTTAGCAGTTCAGAATCAGCCTTTGGTTGAACTCATCCTGGTTGATGTTCAGGGTAAAATGAGGTCCAGTCCGGTCCATGGTGGACCTGCCGAGTTCAGCTTGAGAAAAACCAGCACAGACCTTCTACCCAGAGGCACCAAACCTCTGCAATCCTGGTGCTAACAATATTTCATCCAGCTATGACCAAGCTCAGCAGTGTGGTTTAACCCGCTCCAACATTCTGCACATGCTCAGAGGCCACCCTGGAACTGCACTTGGGCCCCGCCCCGTTGTTGGTCATTTCTACAGAAGTCCATTTGTTTTTCTTGGCTGGACTGAAGAGGACTGAGGCCTGCGCTGCTTTGAGAGAATCCCAGGATTGGCTTTTACAGAGTTAAAAGTGACACTGAAAAGACTCCAATGGAGTTAGTCTCCCAGAAGAAACTCCAAAGTGCATCTGATGGAACATCGTCATCAGACACATGGGCACTTCGGGTCGCCTTCAGAGACTCCGTTTAACCACAGGTCGGACCTGTGCACCACTGGACATGATGATGACAGGGCTGATGGGGGTCAAACATGTGGCACGAAAACCGGCCCACCAAAGGGTCTGATCCACCCTGAAACCGGCCCACCAAAGGGTCTGATCCACCCTGAAACCGGCCCACAAAAGGGTCAAGGATGTGGAACTGGTTTTAGTTCAGATTCCACATCCAGACCAATGTGTATCTAGTTCAATAACATAATAACCATAAATAATAATAATAATAACAATACTACTACAGAAATAAACATGAAAACACTATTATTGTTCCTGTTAGTAACTGTGAATATTATAACATTATAAATAGTGTAGAAATGAGGAGTCCAGACCTAAAACTGTTCCACTTTGACTTTTGTCTCTCTACTAATTTCAGCTTTTCGTGCGTTTTCCATCGTTTTGATGAAATGATGTTTTTTTAAATAAATGTCGGCTTTTCGGGCGTTTTCCATTGTTTGGTGAAATGATGTTTTTTTTAAATAAATGTCGGCTTTTCGTGCGTTTTCCATTGTTTGGTGAAATGATGTTTTTTTTTACAAAATGTCGGCTTTTTTGTGCGTTTTCTGTTTGGTGAAATTATAGGGTTTTTTACTAAATGTCGCCTTTTGTGCGTTTTCTGTTGTTTGGTGAAATGATGCGTTTTTTAATAAATGTCGGCTTTTCATGCGTGTTCCGTTGTTTGGTGAAATGATTTTTTTAACTAAATGTCGGGTTTTTCATGCGTTTTCCGTCGTTTGGTGAAATGATGTTTTTTTTTTTTACTAAATGTCGGCTTTCCGTGCATTTTCCATCGTTTGGTGAAATGTTTTTTTTTTTACTAAATGTCGGCTTTCGTGCGTTTTCCATCGTTTGGTGAAATGATGGGTTTTTTAATAAATGTCGGCTTTTCGTGCGTTTTCCGTCGTTTGGTGAAATGATGTTTTTTTTACTAAATGTCGGTTTTTCATGCGTTTTCCATCGTTTGGTGAAATCGTTTTTTTGCTGAATGTCGGCTTTTCGTGTGTTTTCCATCGTTTGGTGAAATGATAGTTTTTTTTACTAATGTCGGCTTCCGTGCATTTTCCGTCGTTTGGTGAAATGATGTTTTTTTTTTTTTTTTTTTACTAAATGTCGGCTTTTCGTGCGTTTTCCATCGTTTGGTGAAATGATGGGTTTTTTTAATAAATGTCGGCTTTTCGTGCGTTTTCTGTTGTTTGGTGAAATGATGTTCTTTTTTTTTACAGAATGTCGGCTTTCGTGCGTTTTCTGTTGTTTAGTGAAATTATAGGGTTTTTTACTAAATGTCGCCTTTTTGTGCGTTTTCTGTTGTTTGGTGAAATGATGCGTTTTTTAATAAATGTCGGCTTTTCGTGCGTGTTCCGTTGTTTGGTGAAATGATTTTTTTTAACTAAATGTCGGTTTTTCATGCGTTTTCCATCGTTTGGTGAAATCGTTTTTTGCTGAATGTCAGCTTTTCGTGTTTTCCATCGTTTGGTGAAATGATAGTTTTTTTTACTAAATGTTGGCTTTTTTGTGCGTTTTCCGTCGTTTGGTGAAATGATGTTTTTTTTTTTTTTTTTTTTACTAAATGTCGGCTTTCCGTGCATTTTCCGTCGTTTGGTGAAATTGATGTTTTTTTTTTTACTAAATGTCGGCTTTTTCGTGCGTTTTCCATCGTTTGGTGAAATGATGGGTTTTTAATAAATGTCGGCTTTTCGTGCGTTTTCCGTTGTTTGGTGAAATGATGGGATTTTTTACTAAATATCGGCTTTCCGTGCGTTTCCGTCGTTTGGTGAAATGATGTTTTTTTTTTACTAAATGTCGGCTTTTCGTGCGTTTTCCATCGTTTGGTGAAATGATGGGTTTTTTTTTACTAAATGTCGGCTTTTCGTGCATTTTCCGTCGTTTGGTGCAATGATAGTTTTTTTAAACGTGTCCATTGGATTTTCTCCAGTTCATGTGTTTACTTGGACTCAAACACCGGACATGTGGTCATCCTTTACAGGTTCTTCTGCTGGTACTGGACCGGTCCGGCCCGTCCCACATCAGATCGGACTGAATGTGGAACCGACCCTGGTTCCAGCCCAGGTTGAGCCTGGACCCCGGTCACTGTAGTGGTTTGTTGTGCTGGTTTTAAACAGGTGAACTCAGCTTGTTGACTGTGAGAAAACCCTGTGGGAGCGGTGTGTGCCGCGGTAACGCTGGTCCTCAGAGGATAGACCTAACGCTCCCATTAGAGCCGGATGTCCTGGTAACGGTCCAACCAAACCACCGACGACCCACACCGGTTCTACCGGTGTGATATGAGTTTATAGAGCACTGAAGGAGGCCTTTAGAGCACCTGGTGGAGACCACATGGGTTAGGGTTACTTGGGTTTGGGTTAGTGGTTAGTGGGTTGGGGTTAGGGTTAGGGGATCTGGGTTAGTGGGTTAGGGTTAGGAGTTTAGGGGGTTAGGGTTAGTGGGTTAGGGTTTAGGGGGTTAGGGTTAGTGGGTTAGGGGGCTAGGGTTAGTGGGTTAGAGTTACTGGATTAGGGGGTTAGGGTTAGTGGGTTAGGGTTAGTGGGTTAGTGGGTTAGGGATAGTGGGTTAGAGTTACTGGATTAGGGGGTTAGAGTTAGTGGGTTAGGGATAGTGGGTTAGGGATAGTGGGTTAGAGTTAGGGTTAGTGACTTAGGGTTAAGGGGTAAGGGGTTAGGGGGCTAGGGTTAGGGTGAGTCAAACCTGGGACAACAGGGAAATAACCACCAAAAACCACCAGAATCTATCCAATACCACCCAAAAACCACCAGAATCTACCCAATACCATCAAAAACCACCAGAATCTACCCAATACCACCAAAACCACCAGAATCTACCCAATACCACCAAAACCCCCAGAATCTACCCAATACCACCAAAACCACCAGAATCTACCCAATACCACCAAAACCCACAGAATCTACCCAATACCACCAAAAACCACCAGAATCTACCAAAACCACCAGAATCTACCCAATACCACCAAAAACCACCAGGAATCTACCCAATACCACCAAAACCCACCAGAATCTACCCAATACCACCAAAAACCACCAGAATCTACCAAAAACCCCAGAATCTACCCAATACCACCAAAAAACCACCAGAATCTACCAAAAACCACCAGAATCTACCCAATACCACCAAAACCCACCAGAATCTACCCAATACCACCAAAACCCACCAGAATCTACCCAATACCACCAAAAACCACCAGAATCTACCCAATACCACCAAAAACCACCAGAATCTACCCAATACCACCAAAACCCACCAGAATCTACCCAATACCACCAAAAACCACCAGAATCTACCAAAAACCACCAGAATCTACCCAATACCACCAAAACCACCAGAATCTACCAAAAAACACCAGAATCTACCCAATACCACCAAAACCACCAGAATCTACCCAATACCACCAAAACCCACCAGAATCTACCCAATACCACCAAAACCCACCAGAATCTACAAAAACCACCAGAATCTACCCAATACCATCAAAAACCACCAGAATCTACCCAATACCACCAAAACCACCAGAATCTACCCAATACCACCAAAAACCACCAGAATCTACCCAATACCACCAAAAACCACCAGAATCTACCCAATACCACCAAAACCCACCAGAATCTACCCAATACCACCAAAAACCACCAGAATCTACCCAATACCACCAAAAACCACCAGAATCTACCCAATACCACCACAAACCCACCAAATCTAACCAATACCACAAAAACCACCAGAATCTACCAAAAACCACCAGAATCTACCCAATACCACCAAAAACCACCAGAATCTACCAATACCACCAAAACCCACCAGAATCTACCCAATACCACCAAAAACCACCAGAATCTACCAAAAACCACCAGAATCTACCCAATACCACCAAAAACCACCAGAATCTACCAAAACCACCAGAATCTACCCAATACCACCAAAACCCCCCAGAATCTACCCAATACCACCAAAACCCACCAGAATCTACCCAATACCACCAAAACCACCAGAATCTACCCAATACCATCAAAAACCACCAGAATCTACCCAATACCACCAAAACCCACCAGAATCTACCCAATACCACCAAAAACCACCAGAATCTACCAAAAACCACCAGAATCTACCCAATACCACCAAAAACCACCAGAATCTACCAAAAACCACCAGAATCTACCCAATACCACCAAAAACCACCAGAATCTACCCAATACCACCAAAACCCACCAGAATCTACCCAATACCACCAAAACCCACCAGAATCTACCAAAAACCACCAGAATCTACCCAATACCATCAAAAACCACCAGAATCTACCCAATACCACCAAAACCAACCAGAATCTACCCAATACCACCAAAAACCACCAGAATCTACCCAATACCACCAAAAACCACCAGAATCTACCAAAAACCACCAGAATCTACCCAATACCACCAAAAACCACCAGAATCTATCCAATACCATCAAAACCACCAGAATCTACCCAATACAACCAAAAACCACCAGAATCTATCAAAAACCACCATAATCTACCAATACCACCAAAACCACCAGAATCTATCCAATACCATCAAAAACCACCAGAATATCCAATACACCAAAACCACCAGAATCTACCCAATACCATCAAAAACCACCAGAATCTACCCAATACCACCAAAAACCACCAGAATCTACCCAATACCATCAAAAACCAGCAGAATCTACCCAATACCACCAAAAACCACCAGAATCTACCCAATACCACCAAAACCCACCAGAATCTACCCAATACCATCAAAAACCACCAGAATCTACCCAATACCACCAAAAACCAGCAGAATCTACCCAATACCACCAGAATCTACCCAATACCACCAAAAACCACCAGAATCTACCCAATACCATCAAAAACCACCAGAATCTACCCAATACCACCAAAAACCACCATAATCTACCCAATACCACCAAAAACTACCAGAATCTACCCAATAGCATCAAAAACCACCAGAATCTACCAAAAACCACCAGAATCTACCCAATACCACCAAAAACCACCAGAATCTACCCACTACCACCAAAAACCACCAGAATCTATCAAAAACCACCAGAATCTACCCAATACCACCAAAAAACCACCAGAATCTACCCAGTACCACCAAAACCACCAGAATCTACCAATACCACCAAAAACCACCAGAATCTACCCAATACCACCAAAAACCACCAGAATCTCCCTAAACCACCAAAAACCACCAGAATCTACCCAATACCACCAAAAACCACCAGAATCTACCAAAAACCACCAGAATCTACCAAAACCCACCAGAATCTACCAAAAACCCACCATAATCTACCAAAAACTACCAGTATCTACCAAATACCACCAAAAAACCACCAGAATCTACCAAAAACCACCAGAATCTACCAAAAACCACCTAAACCCACCAGAATCTACCCAGTACCACCAAAAACGACCAGAATCTTCCAAAAACCACCAGAATCTACCTAAAATCACCAGAATCTTCCAAAAACCACCAGAATCTACCCAATACCACCAAAACCCACCAGAATCTTCCAAAAACCACCAGAATCTACCAAAACCCACCAGAATCTACCAAAAACCACCAAAACCCACCAGAATCTACCCAATACCACCTAAACCCACCAGAATCTACCCAGTACCACCAAAAACCACCAGAATCTACCCAAAACCACCAAAAACCACCAGAATCTACCCAGTACCACCAAAAACCACCAGAATCTTCCAAAAACCACCAGAATCTACCAAAACCACCAGAATCTACCCAGTACCACCAAAAACCACCAGAATCTTCCAAAAACCACCAGAATCTACCAAAAACCACCAGAATCTACCTAAAACCACCAAAACCACCAGAATCTACCCAGTACCACCAAAAACCACCAGAATCTTCCAAAAACCACCAGAATCTACCTAAACCCACCAGAATCTACCTAAAACCACAAAACCACCAGAATCTACCTAAACCCACAAGAATCCACCTAAAACACCCCAAACCACCAGAACCCACCAAACTGACCTGAGGGGATGGGGGACCAGGGTCTGCAGCTCAACCGGATCATTAGGGGACCAGGGTCTGCAGCTCAAACCGGATCATTATGGACCAGGGTCTGCAGCTCAAACCGGACCGAAGTTGAGCTGGACTTTCGTCTCTAACCCGGTCCAAAGTCCTCGGGGCTCGGCTCGGCTCGGAATGTGACCGCGCGCACAAACGCACCAAATGCCAGCGACAACTGTGAACAGGTGCGGACTGGTGCTGCAGTGCGCATGCGCGGTGCCCTGACTCCCAGACTAAACCCACAGATTGTGCGTAAAAAGGAGGAGGTGCGCGCTGAACTACGGCACGAGCGCATGTAAAAGCGGCAGAAGCTCCGGTACCGGTACCTGTGGGTCAGGGGTCCAGGTCCAGCTCCAGCTCCGGTACCTGTGGGTCCGGTACCTGCGGAGTCCGGGGTCCAGGTCCAGCTCCGGTATCTGTGGGTCCGGTACCTGTGGACCCGGTACCTGTGGAGTCCAGGTCCAGTAGGATCCAGGGGATTCCGTGTCCACTGTCTGCGTCCTGAACCGGACCGGATCCGGGTCCAGTGTGTCTCGGTGGACCGGCTCGTGCTCATGTGCGTCCGTTCGTTTGTCCCAGAGCATTTTAAACAGGACACACCCCCTCCCCCTCCCTCCCCTTCCCCCCGCGCTCCGCCTGGGCCAATGGGAGCCGGAGAATAGGACAGCGGACCGGAACCACGCCTCCTGATCCGGGTCCGGGTTTATGTGTGGACTGGACCAGAACCATCCGAACTGGACTAGACTGGAGTAGAAGACCAAGACCAAGAGGAGAGACTTGGGGGGGGGGGGGAGTAGGAAGAAGAAGAGGAGGACAGGTGATATAAGGGGGAGGGGCTTAATATCAACTACCACATTAGCTCTGATTTTCTGATGCAGATGTTCTAAACACTCCTGTGGAATTTTTATTTTTTATCCAACCCCCACCCCCACCCCATCCCCCCCAAAACAGTTCCTCTTCTCCCTCTGTAAACCTGCTCTTTCAGCTCCTCCACTCTTTGTCCAGTTCAGTGTCTAAATCTGGTCATGATGGGACAGTTCATGGTCCTGTCAGACTGTATGGACACAGTACTGTGGACTAGGAATAGTCTGAGGTCAGGGTCATGGTGGAGGTCAAAGGTCAAGGTGGAGGTTAAAGGTCATGGTGGAGGTCAAAGGTCACCAAAATGGCTAGTTTTTTCAAAAATTCATTCCATTCTGACATGTGATCAAATGTGTCCTCAGTTGTGTTCCTCTGGTTTCCTGGTGCCGCCCCTTGGCCCTTTACAGACACAGTACAGATTCAAACATGGACAGAACATTAGTGTGGAGGAAACACTAGCACATATTTAGGAGGAAGCACTAACACTTCATTCATTCATTCATTCATTTGCTGAACCCACTTTATCCTCACTAGGGTCACGGGGGCGGAGCCTATTCCAGCTACTTATGGGTGAAGGCGGGGTTCACCCTGGACATGTGACCAGTTCATCACAGACTGAACATATAGAGACAAACACACTGTCACATTCACACCTATGGGGGATTTAGATGAACCCATGAACCTATCACAGCATGTGTTTGGATGGTGGGAGGAGCCAGAGGACCAGAGAGAACCCATTAACCTATCAGTGCATGTGTTTGGATGGTGGGAGGAGCCAGAGTACCTGAAAGAACCCATGCAGACACAAGGAGAACATAATAACTGCACACAGAAAGGTCCCACCCCCATGGACTAAAGGCCCCACCCCCATGGCCTAAAGGTCCTACCCCCATGGACTATAGGTCCCATCCCCATGGACTAAAGGTCCCACCCCCATGGACTAAAGGTCCCACCCCTATGGCCTAAAGGCCCCACCCCCATGGACTAAAGATCCCACCCCTATGGACTAAAGGTCCCACCCCCATGGCCTAAAGGTCCCACCCCTATGGCCTAAAGGTCCCACCCCTATGGCCTAAAGGTCCCACCCCCATGGACTAAAGGTCCCATCCCCATGGACTAAAGGCTCCACCCCCATGGACTAAAGGCTCCTCCCCCATGTCCTGGTGTTGAATTGAACCCAGGTCCTTGTGTCTGTGGCTCCAGGTCTGTCCTCTGCCCCCACAGGACACATTCATGTAAATGTCAGTGCTGTCAAACTGCCGTCTGTTCTGTTTTCATGTCTGTGCAGAATACATGAGGAAACAGTTGTTTTGAATGGGTCTGATTGAATGTCAGTTGTTTGTGGTCAGTAGATGTGTTCTGAGGAGAGAACCTGAGCCCAACATTTGGAAGAACCCACATGAACAGCTGAGTTCCATCAATATGCATTTGGACCATTTGGGTGACCTTTGACCTTTAATTGGACCATTTGGGTGACCTTTGACCTTTAATTGGACCATTTGGGTGACCTTTGACCTGTAATTGAACCTTTTGTAGTTCACAGCACTCTGAACACATGACATGTCTCACACAAACACGTCAGTTCCCAGCATGAGCAGATTGACACAGTGTACTTGATCAAAAGTGCAGAAGGTTTGAAAGTTGAAACAAAAACCCAAATTTTCAGGGTTGAAAAGGTAATTTTCAGGGTAGGGGGGTTTTTGGGCTTGATTTGAAATTTTTACACATTTTCGTATTCCCAAGACATGGGAGCATTAGAAACTCTGGGCTGAAGTTGAATCTGAACATTTTCCTAAAATAAGCCCCCCCCTAGTGATAGAGGACAGGTTTGGGTTAGGGTTCTGGGTTCTATAAACACACATGTACGGCAGTAGGTGTTCAAACATCTGTATTTGTCTTTATTTACCAACAGCTTCATGTGAACAAAGAGTTCGACTGGAAAACTGAATGAAAGGGTTAGGGCTAGACAGACCCCATGACTGGACCTGGTTTTACTGAACATACATAGAACCAGCTCCTCTGGTCCGGTCTGGTCCCAGTCCCTTCAGAATGACCCTGGTTAGTCTAACCCTAACCCTAACCCTGTTACTAACCCTAACCCTTTCACAAACTGACAACAACATGACAAAAATCAGAAAAATGATACAATGGGATGTATTTCTGTGATACTATGGGATGTATTTCTATGATACTATGGGATGTATTTCTATGATACTATGGGATGTATTTCTGTGATACTATGGGATGTATTTCTATGATACTATGGGATGTATTTCTGTGATATCATGGGATGTATTTCTATCATCCTATCGTCAGGGCCCTAGTGATTCCAAACCCTTCAAACTGCCCCGCTTTAAATGGTTCTGCTTCAACATCTCCTTTGAAAATCGCAGGTTTCTGTCGGACGTCGCAGCTGCTTTTACAGTTCTCTAGTCGTGAACTTGTCCGGCGGCGCCACCGCGTCCACAGGTTTGTTTTCTCTGTCGTACACCAGCTCCACCGTTACCGTCGGTGGTTTCAGGAGGTTTTCGCATTGATGCTGCGGTCTTGACGAGAGCCGAGGGGAAGATCCGGGCGAGTGTCGCGGCGAGTTCCGAGGCGAAGGCCGGAGCTGCTTCTTGCGGTCATACTCCTCGGCGCTGACGACAGGAACCAGGACTTTGGCGGTCTGGTTAAACAGACTGTAGTCCACTCTGTAGGACCTGCGGCCCACCCGGATCATCTCCTGGAACAGCTGACCCCACAGGATCTCGTCAGGAGTGTACGAGGTCCGAGTCTGATGCAGGATCCCAGTGGTGTCGTCGGTGTAGGTGAACGACACCACCAGCTCAAAGGCGGCGCTGCGCAGATCCACTAAGCTCATCTGGTAAAGCGGGCTGTCGGAGTCGATCCTGTGGCAGATGGTCGTCGGCGTGACCAATGCGATTTCCCTCTGCTGGATGACCAGGTCTTCGTAGATCACATCCATTTTGCCGGTGGCATGGACTGTGGAGCGTACGATCTGAGCGCGAGCCGTCCCCTCCACCAGGTGATGCCTGCGGAAATCCCCCACTCGCCAGGAAACGCACAAGTGACCGTCGCGGAGGTTGATGACGGCGCTGTTACTGAAGCCGATAGTCTGCGCTCTTTTTCTGGCCGACGCCATTTTTGCAACGACAATTCCGATTACGAAAGTATCGATGAAGCAGCTCACCACATCCTGGACGGTGACGGCGACGATGGCGATCATGCAGTTCTCGGACATGCCTCTGAAACCGTAGCCGATGGTGGTCTGGGTTTCCAGCGAGAACAGGAAAGCGGCAGTGAAGCTGTAGACCTCGTAGACGCATGGCTCGTCACCGTGGTCTTTGACGTCTCCGTGGGCCAGAGCGATGACCCAGAAGACGATTCCAAAGAAGAGCCAGGACAGGATGTAAGACAGGGCGAATATGAGGAACATCACCCTCCAGCGGATCTCCACCAGCGTGGTAAAGATGTCCGTCACGAACAGCAGCCATTCGGCGGGGACATGGCGGAAAACCACGTTGCAGCTGCCTTCTTTCCGTACGTAGCGACCGGTCTTCTTTCCATGGTCAGTCTTCAGGTGGATGTCGTCTGGACTCACTGATGTGTACTGAAGCATGTTCAGAGTCTGGAGGAAAGACAGGAACCATGTCAGAACAGGGCTAGGGTTAGGCTTAGGCTTAGGGTTAGACTTTGGGTTAGGGTTAGGCTTAGGGATGGGGATAGGGTTAGGGTTAGGGTTAGGCCTAGGTTTAAGCTTAGAGTTAGGTTTAAGCTTAGGGTTGACCTGATGAAAACACCTCATTTCACTCCCTGATCCTGAGTTGATTGGCAGCAGGTCTGACCCTAACCCTAAGCCTAACCCTAAATCTAACCCTAAACCTAAGCCTAACCCTAAGCCTATCAACAGCAGAAACAGTCCTCTTGTGTCCATTCCAGACTCTCTGAAGCAGAACTCTACAAACATGATCCCTGATGTGGTTCCTGATACAGGGTTAGGGTTAGTGGTCCACATCCTCCAAATGTTGCTGTGATGCTGTCACCCTTCCAGTCGTTTACCTAAAGCACTCCTGCCTGTGTGTTTTCCAGCTGCGTTTGTTTGGGGAAACGCTGAACAGCCCAGTCTGACGTCTATAAAAAGCATCAGCGGAAATCTGCGTCCGCTGTCACATCCACCCTGAAGACAACGCTAACCCTAACACCACAGACTTCCACACTAGTTAAAGCCTTTAACCCTAACCCTAACCCACACCAGTTAAACCCTTTAACCCTAACCCTAACCCACACCAGTTAAAGCCTTTAACCCTAACCCTAACCCACACCAGTTAAACCCTTTAACCCTAACCCTAACCCACACCAGTTAAAGCCTTTAACCCTAACCCTAACCCACACCAGTTAAAGCCTTTAACCCTAACCCTAACCCTAACCCACACCAGTTAAACCCTTTCCGTCCTCCTTCTGTTCATACTGTCATTCACTCACTCATTAATTTCTGCAGGTCTAGTTTTCAGGTATCACTCTGGGACTGTTTACCACGAACCCATGAGGAACTTTTTCCTGCTGTTTGTGCTGTGGACATACGTTTACACACAACAGCTTTGTGTCCCTGGAACCCTAAACCTAAGCCTAAGCCTAAGCCTAAGCCTAAGCCTAACCCTTGGGTCTGAACTTACTAACTGATCCAATGACATTAATTCAATTGTAGATCTTGAACTCCAACTGGATTCATGCTGTTGAAAGCACACATGTAAATAATTTTCTTTATCATGTTTGAATTTCAAATTTTAGAGGTGTAGGGTTTTGTTTTTTTTTAACTTCTTGTTGAAAACATTGAATTGACCTTTCCATGTCCTTGTCATGCTACTGTGGGTCAGGGTTAGGGTTAGGGTTCAGAGGGTTAGGGTTTTTCTGTCCTTTCCTTGTCCTTGTCATGCTGGGGTGGGTTTGGGTTCAGTGAACCCTATTGAAGTGAAAGGCAAATGTTGGACCCAGTTTGTGAAGTTAATGGTTTAAAGAAACCAGTGAAGCTGAACGGACTGGAGTGGGGCTGAATCCACCCAGGAAACAGTCCAGTTAAAACATAAAAAAAAAAAAAAAGGAAACAGCCTATTTAAAAAAATAAAAAAATAAAAAAAGGAAACAGTCCAGTTAAAAAATAATAATAATATTATAATTTAAAAAAAGGAAACAGCCCAGTTAAAATAAATAGATAAATAAATAAAATGGAAACAGTCCAGTAAAAAAAAAAAGAAAACAGCCCAGTTAAAAAGAAAAAAAAAGAAACAGCCCAGCAGCGTCACAAGGGCAAAACTGTTTAATGACAAGAAGCATTTACTGTAAATAGCAGCAAAGGTCAAAGCTGTGGATCTAACCCTAACCCTGGTCTGAGGAGGACTGAGGAGGGCTGAGGAGGGCTGAGGAGGTCTGAGAAGGACTGAGGAGGTCTGAGGAGGGCTGAGGAGGTCTGAGAAGGACTGAGGAGGACTGAGGAGGGCTGAGGAGGGCTGAGAAGGACTGAGGAGGTCTGAGGAGGGCTGAGGAGGTCTGAGAAGGACTGAGGAGGACTGAGGAGGGCTGAGGAGGTCTGAGAAGGACTGAGGAGGTCTGAGGAGGGCTGAGGAGGTCTGAGAAGGACTGAGGAGGACTGAGGGGGTCTGAGATGGTCCAGGCCTCTGTCATCTGTCATCACATCTATTCACCTCAGACGGGTCTTATTTAAACCCTAAACAACATCAACCAAAACCACCACACCACCTAGACCTGCTCCAACAAATCTAAGGGCCCACCTGTTTTCACTGGGTTAAGGTTAGGGATAGGGTTAGGACTTAGGGTTAAGGTTTGGGTTAGGGTTAGGACTTCTAGGACTAATATATTATATGGATTAATCTATGACTCACACTATTGGTCCACCGTTTTCGAACAGCCCAGTTTGTTCCAGTTTTTTCTGTAAATTCCATCAGTTCCAGTCCAGTGAACAGCTGTAAATGGTCCAAAGGTCAGAGTGAACTGACAGAGGTAGAAAAAAAAGTTAAGGTAAAAGAAAACTGAAAAATAATGTCCATTTCAGAATTATACAAAAAAGAGAACAAGAAATGGGTGAACAACTGAAAGCAGTTCTGCAGCAATGGAGGTTGATCAAGTCTGGAAAGTTGGTGGTTCAATTCCTGCAGGTGTCCCAACGTTTGTGAATTCCTTCCACCCCCTGTGTCTGCAGAACAGGAGTGTGGAACACACTGTGGTACCAGACCCATGGAGCAGTACTGGAACAGGACTGGACTGAAGAAAGGAGTGTGGTACTGTAAAAATGGAAAAGAGGAAAAGGAATGAACCAGAGAAGAGAGACAGAGCATCAGAAGAGGGAAAAATGGAGGTGTGTCCTCCAGAGAAATGTCCAAGAAAGTCCAGGTGTCAGGAAGTCCAGTTTCCTTCAGCATCCAAAGGCACTGAAACTGGACTGGAAATGCAGACAGAAGAGGTCTGGAAGAAGCACAGACACAACAGAAGAAGAAGAAGAGTTTAGGACAGAAAACAGCTGGAGTGAGAGGAGACTGACAGGACAACAGCTGAAAGAAGAGAGAAGAGAGAGGAGGAGGAAGAGAGGAGGTCATAGAGGAGGAGGAGAGGAGACTGACAGGACAACAGCTGAAAGAAGAGAGAAGAGAGAGGAGGAGGAAGAGAGGAAGAGTTTACACTGAACAGAGTGAACAGATGAGTTTACACTGAACACACTGAACAGATGAGTTTACACTGAACACACTGAACAGATGAGTTTACACTGAACAGAGTGAACAGATGAGTTTACACTGAACACACTGAACAGATGAGTTTACACTGAACAGAGTGAACAGATGAGTTTACACTGAACAGAGTGAACAGATGAGTTTACACTGAACAGACTGAACAGATGAGTTTACACTGAACAGACTGAACAGATGAGTTTACACTGAACAGAGTGAACAGGTGCAGGTCTGATGGGTCCAGTTGCAGCTAAATCCATTGGTGAGACTTCAGAATCAGAAAAAGAGGCTTAGCTGGACCATGAAACAGCACCAGTGGACTACTGAAGACTACTGAAGACTGGAAGAAGACTACTGAAGCCTGGGAGAAGACTACTGGAGACTGGAAGAAGACTACTGAAGACTGGAACAAGACTACTGAAGACTGGAAGAAGGGCTTATGGACTGATCAAACCTGTGTTCCAACACTCCTTTCTTCAGTCCAGTCCTGTTCCAGTAATGCTCCATGGGTCTGGTACCACAGTGTGTTCCACACTCCTGTTCTGCAGACACAGGGGGCTGAAGGAATTCACAAATGTTGGGACACCTGGAGGAACTGAACCCCCAACTTTCCAGACTTCATCAACCTCCATTGCTGCAGAACTGCTTTCAGTTGTTAACCCATTTCTTGTTCTCCTTTTTGTATAATTCTGAAATGTACATTATTTTTCAGTTTTGTTGAACCTTACCTTTTTTTTTTTAACCTCTGGCAGTTCACTCTGACCTTTGGACGATTTACAGCTGTTCATTGGACTGGAACTGATGGAATTTACAGACAAAACTGGAACAAACTGGGCTGTTCGAAAACTTTGGACCGGTCGTGTATATAATGTATCCCCCCCCAAAAAAAATGTTCAAGTACCCCTGGGGGTACCCATACTCCTATTTGAGGAGGACTGGTGTAAACCATCAGTCCAGGTCCAGTGGTCCAGTCCCGGTCCAGTGGGTTCAGTCCAGGTCCAGTGGATCCAGTCCAGGTCCAGTGGGTTCAGTCTAGGTCCAGTGGGTCCAGTCCAAGTCCAGTGGGTCCAGTCCAGGTTCAGTCCAGGTCCAGTTGGTCCAGTCCAAGTCCAGTGGGTCCACCTCAGTTGCACCATTAAACCCTTTTACAGATAGCAGAAGCTGAAACCTGAACCCTGTGTGTCCTTATCGCCGTAGAAACATCTACTGCTGTGTTTTGTGTTTTCCATCCATTGTATTCCTGTTTTTACAAAACCGTCTCCCATTACAGATTATCCACCGTCTGCAGCTGTAACACCTGTGATCATAAACACTCACTAACCCTAACCCTAACCCAGGGGTGTCCAGTCCTGGTCCTGGAGGGCTGGTATCCTACATGTCTTCTAACACACCTGATTCAAATGGTCAGCCTGTCATCCAGCTCTGCAGAAGTCTGATAATGACCACCAGGTGGACTGGAAGAGGAAACATCTGAAACATGTAGGATACCCTAACCCTAACCCCTAACCCTGTTGGACTCATGTGTCTGTGTTCCTACCTGTTCGTCTGTGCAGGTGCGTCCGTCTGTCCGTCCGTCTGTCCATCCACTAAACTCACCGTCCTGTTCTGACTCTAAAGCTCCAGCTGAAGCCCCTCCTCCAGAATCATGTGGGCGTGTCCACAGACAGGTGAGCGTTCATGTGTGTGTTTAGACAAAACAAGCCCCATGTGATTACAGTAAACCAGCCTACAGTCTAAAGGGGGATGGTGGACTAACCCTGGACCAGGTTCCACATACGGTCACAGCAGAACCACTGTGGTCCAGGTTCTCATGTTGAACCTCATACATGTTGAACCACATGTTGAACCACATACATGTTGAACTACATGTTGAACCGCATGTTGAACCTCATACATGTTGAACCACATACATGTTGAACCACAAGTTGAACCACATACATGTTGAACCTCATACATGTTGAACCTCATACATGTTGAACCACATGTTGAACCACATACATGTTGAACCACATACATGTTGAACTACATGTTGAACCGCATGTTGAACCTCATACATGTTGAACCACATACATGTTGAACCACAAGTTGAACCACATACATGTTGAACCTCATACATGTTGAACCACATACATGTTGAACCACATGTTGAACCACATACATGTTGAACCTCATACATGTTGAACCACATGTTGAACCACATACATGTTGAACCACATACATGTTGAACTACATGTTGAACCGCATGTTGAACCTCATACATGTTGAACCACATACATGTTGAACCACAAGTTGAACCACATACATGTTGAACCACATGTTGAACCACATACATGTTGAACCTCATACATGTTGAACCTCATACATGTTGAACCACATGTTGAACTACATACATGTTGAACCACATACATGTTGAACTACATGTTGAACCGCATGTTGAACCTCATACATGTTGAACCACATACATGTTGAACCACAAGTTGAACCACATACATGTTGAACCACATGTTGAACCACATGTTGAACCACATACATGTTGAACCACATACATGTTGAACCACATGTTGAACCACATGGTGAACCACATGTTGAACCACATGGTGAACCACATGTTGAATCACATACATGTTGAACCGCATGTTGAACCACATGTTGAACCACATACATGTTGAACCACATACGTGTTGAACCTCATACATGTTGAACCACATACATGTTGAACCACAAGTTGAACCACATACATGTTGAACCACATGTTGAACTGCATGTTGAACCGTATACATGTTGAATCACATACATGTTGAACCACATGTTGAACGTGTCCCTTTAATGTGACTCTCTTTCAAACCCTTCTCTCTATTTATGAATTGGGGGGTGGGGGTGTTGTCATGGTGTCCTTTGTGCATTTTCTCTTTGGACTGAAAACCCTCGTTTCCTCGTTCCTGAAACTCCTCAGAGGTGCACTCATTGTCCTGAGAACAGAGAGGCGGACTCAGGTTTCAGGACGGACACATTGTGTTTGTTTGGAACCACAACGAGATCTGGGACGATGGAAAGGACAGAAGACTGACCACTATAGAACACTGACCACCATAGAAGACTGTCCTCCATAGAAGACTGTCCACCACAGGAGACTGTCCACCATAGAAGACTGTCCACCACAGAAGAATGTCCACCACAGGAGACTGTCCACCATAGAAGACTGTCCACCACAGAAGAATGTCCACCACAGGAGACTGTCCACCATAGAAGACTGTCCACCACAGGAGACTGTCCACCACAGAAGACTGTCCACCACAGAAGACTGTCCACTATAGAAGACTGTCCACCGCAGGAGACTGTCCACCATAGAAGACTGTCCACCACAGAAGACTGTCCACTATAGAACACTGACCACCATAGAAGACTGTCCTCCATAGAAGACTGTCCACCATAGAAGACTGTCCACTATAGAAGACTGTCCACCGCAGAAGAATGTCCACCACAGGAGACTGTCCACCATAGAAGACTGTCCACCACAGGAGACTGTCCACCACAGAAGACTGTCCACCACAGGAGACTGTCCACCACAGAAGACTGTCCACTATAGAAGACTGTCCACCGCAGGAGACTGTCCACCATAGAAGACTGTCCACCACAGAAGACTGTCCACCATAGAAGACTGTCCACCATAGAAGACTGTCCACCATAGAAGACTGTCCACCACAGGAGACTGTCCACCATAGAAGACTGTCCACCACGGAAGACTGTCCACTATAGAAGACTGTCCACTATAGAAGACTGTCCACCACAGAAGACTGTCCTGATGTAAGCTGGAGTACCATTTGAAGTACCATTAGACGTAACATTAGTAGTACCATTAGTAGTACCATTAGTAGTTCCATTAGTAGAACCATTTGTAGCACCATTAGTAGAACCATTAGCACTTCCATTAGTAGAACTATCAGTAGTTCCATTTGTAGAACCATTAGTAGTACCATTAGTAGAACCATTAGCACTTCCATTAGTAGAACCATTAGTAGTTCCATTAGTAGTACCATTATTTCCATTAGTAGCACCATTAGAAGTACCATTAGTACAACCATTAATAGTGCCATTAGTAGTACCATTAGTAGAACCATTAGTAGTTCCATTAGTAGTACCATTAGCATAACCATTAGGAGTACCATTAGTTTTACCATATGTAGAACTAACCCTAACCCGTTCAGATCAGAGCTCAGAAAAACAAAGACAAAAAAAAACCCTGATAAATGAAACTGAAACTGAGCCTGTGTCAGTCACAGTTTCAGGTTAAGGTTAGGGTTAACTCTAACCCTAAACTGAGTCTGTGTCAGTCACAGTTTCAGGTTAAGGTTAGGGTTAAGTCTAACCCTAAACTGAGCCTGCGTCAGTCACAGTTTCAGGTTAAGGTTAGGGTTAACTCTAACCCTAAACTGAGTCTGCGTCAGTCACAGTTTCAGGTTAAGGTTAGGGTTAACTCTAACCCTAAACTGAGCCTGCGTCAGTCACAGTTTCAGGTTAAGGTTAGGGTTAACTCTAACCCTAAACTGAGCCTGCGTCAGTCACAGTTTCAGGTTAAGGTTAGGGTTAACTCTAACCCTAAACTGAGCCTGCGTCAGTCACAGTTTCAGGTTAAGGTTAGGGTTAACTCTAACCCTAAACTGAGTCTGCGTCAGTCACAGTTTCAGGTTAGGGTTAGGCTTAACTCTAACCCTAAACTGAGTCTGTGTCAGTCACAGTTTCAGGTTAGGGTTAGGCTTAACTCTAACCCTAAACTGAGCCTGCGTCAGTCACAGTTTCAGGTTAAGGTTAGGCTTAACTCTAACCCTAAACTGAGCCTGCGTCAGTCACAGTTTCAGGTTAAGGTTAGGGTTAACTCTAACCCTAAACTGAGCCTGCGTCAGTCACAGTTTCAGGTTAAGGTTAGGGTTAACTCTAACCCTAAACTGAGCCTGCGTCAGTCACAGTTTCAGGTTAAGGTTAGGGTTAACTCTAACCCTAAACTGAGCCTGCGTCAGTCACAGTTTCAGGTTAAGGTTAGGGTTAACTCTAACCCTAAACTGAGCCTGCGTCAGTCACAGTTTCAGGTTAAGGTTAGGGTTAACTCTAACCCTAAACTGAGTCTGCGTCAGTCACAGTTTCAGGTTAAGGTTAGGCTTAACTCTAACCCTAAACTGAGCCTGCGTCAGTCACAGTTTCAGGTTAAGGTTAGGCTTAACTCTAACCCTAAACTGAGCCTGCGTCAGTCACAGTTTCAGGTTAAGGTTAGGGTTAACTCTAACCCTAAACTGAGCCTGCGTCAGTCACAGTTTCAGGTTAAGGTTAGGGTTAACTCTAACCCTAAACTGAGTCTGTGTCAGTCACAGTTTCAGTTCTTCCAAACCTCCAGACACAAATATTCACATGAATATTTTAGAGCCATGACTGATTCAGATACTTGTTATGGTTTGCTTTGTGGTTTGTGTGAATTGGTGAGTTTGCAGAAGTCATAAATATTTTCATTAAAAATAATAAATATTAAATAAATAATAAACATTATCATTAATAATAATAAATATTAAATAAATAATGAATATTATCATTAATAATAATACATATTAAATAAATAAATATTATCATCAAATAATAGATTTGAAGACGCCAAGGATCATCACTTAGTTTGTGTTGTGTTCGGGTGCACACAGAAAAAGGATCATCACTTATTTTGTGTTGTGTTCAGGTGCAGACAGAAACAGGATCATCACTTAATTTGTGTTGTGTTCAGGTGTACGCAGAAAAAGGATCATCACTTATTTTGTGTTGTGTTCAGGTGCAGACAGAAACAGGATCATGACTTACTTTGTGTTGTGTTCAGGTGTACGCAGAAAAAGGATCATCACTTATTTTGTGTTGTGTTCAGGTGCAGACAGAAAAAGGATCATCACTTACTTTGTGTTGTGTTCAGGTGCATACAGAAAAAGGATCATCACTTACTTTGTCTTGTGCTCAGGTGCAGACAGAAAAGTGTTTGGACATCAACATTCAAAACAACAGGGACGATAAGTGACCAACAGATAACTGTGTCTGCTGGGATGGTGTCAAACGTCCAAATATGAACCTGGACTCAGAAACTACTGAACCGTGAGGACCGCGGGTTAAAGTCCTCAGAAAAAAAGGCCTTGTGTCCTCAGCTGGTTTAAAGATGAACTTATGTAAATGTCCAGGACAGGGACAGTAGGACCGTAAGAGTAAATACAGATGAGACGTGGACAGGGACAGTAGGACATCCACACTTTCACCAACAGTTGAGCTCAATACAAGTTGTGTTCATTTATGGACACTTTCTTTTTTTCTTTACTTTAATCACATTTTTAAAGTTATATTTTATGTTTATAATTTACTAGAGACAACAAACTCCTTTGTGTTCAATGACTGTTTGGTTCCCTGGGTGTTGTTGTTGTTGTTGTTGTTGTTGTTGTTGTTGTCTTGTTGTTATTGTTGTTGTGTTGTTGCTGTATTGTTGTGTTGTTGTTGTGGTGCAGTTGTTGTGTTTTTGTTTTGCTGCAGTTGTCGTTGTTGTGTTGTTATTGTGTTGTTATTGTGTTGTTGTTATTGTGTTGTTTTGTTGTTGTTGCTGTGTTGTTGTTGTGCTGCAGTTGTTGTGTTGTTGTTTTGTTGTTGTTGTTGTTGTTGTGTTGTTGTTGTGCTACAGTTGTTGTTGTGTTGTTGTGCTGCAATTGTTGTGTTGTTTTTGTTTTATTGTGGTGCAGTTGTTGTGTTGTTTGTTGTGTTGTAGTGCAGTTGTTTTGTTGTTGTTCTTGTTGTTGTGTTGTTGTTGTTTTGTTGTGTTGTGATGTTGTTGTTGTGTTTTTGTGTTGTTGTGTTGTTATTGTGTTGTTGTAGTTTTGTTGTTGTTGTTGTTGTTGTTGTGTTGTGTTGTTGTTATTGTTGTTGTTGTTGTGTCGTTGTTGTTGTTGTTGTGTTGTTATTATTGTTGTTGTTGTGTTGTTGTTATTGTTGTTGTGTTGTTGTTGTTGTTGTTATGTTGTTGTGTTGTTGTTGTTGTGTTGTTGTTGTGTTGTTGTTATTATTGTTGTTGTTGTGTCGTTGTTGTTGTTGTGTTGTTGTTGTTGTTGTTGGGTTATTGTTGTTGTGTTGTTGTTTTTGTGTTGTTGTTATTGTTGTTGTGTTGTGTTGTGCTGCAGCTGCTTTCACACCACAGTCCTTTGACCTACTTGTTCCTGCAGGTGGTGTCAGGTTTCACTCCTATTGCTCATGGGCATTCAGGTTTTCCTGGGCTGATGATGTCATAGCATTTAGGTTTTCCTGGGCTGATGATGTCATAGCATTGAGGTTGTCCTGGGCTGATGATGTCATAGCATTGAGGTTTTCCTGGGCTAATGATGTCATAGCTCTGTCATGGATCTGAGGACAGACTGTGATCTAGTCTGGGGGTTTGATTGATCCTTTTGCCCTGGTCCTGTCTAACCCTAACCCTAACCCTAACCCCCCTCACCCTAACCCCCTAACCCCCTAACCCCCTAACCCCTCTAACCCTAACTGTAACATAACCCGAACCCGAACCCAATCTGGGGGTTTGACTGACCCTTTTACCCTGATCCTATCTAACCCTAACCCTAACCCCCCTCACCCTAACCCCCTACAACACCCTAACCCAAACCTAACCCCCCAACCCTAACCCAATCCGGGGATTTTATTGATCCTGTTATCAGACCATCACAGATACCCATGAACCCCAGACCAAGACTGTGACCTGGTTCTTGCTTGCTCTGGTCCAGTCGCAGGTTTGTCTGTGACCTGGTTCTTGCTGGTTCTGGTCCAGTTGCAGGTTTTTCTGTGACCTGGTTCTTGCTGGTTCTGGTCCAGTTGCAGGTTTGTCTGTGACCTGGTTCTTGTTGGTTCTGGTCCAGTTGCAGGTTTGTTTGTGACCTGGTTCTTGTTGGTTCTGGTCCAGTTGCAGGTTTGTCTGTGACCTGGTTCTTGCTGGTTCTGGTCCAGTTGCAGGTTTGTCTGTGACCTGGTTCTTGTTGGTTCTGGTCCAGTTGCAGGTTTGTTTGTGGACGTTGCCGTAGCCTGTGTCAACTAACAGTTTCCTCCTGAGCCCGTCTGTCTAGAATCATCAAAGCAACAGGATGCTGTTTGGTGCAACACTGCTTGAAGGTCAAAGGTCATGCACAGCATTTGAAGGTCAAAGGTCATGCACAGCGCCTGAAGGTCAAAGGTCATGCACAGCGCTTGAAGGTCAAAGGTCATGCACAGCGCCTGAAAGTCAAAGGTCATGCACAGCGCCTGAAGGTCAAAGGTCATGCACAGCGCCTGAAGGTCAAAGGTCATGCACAGCGCTTGAAAGTCAAAGGTCATGCACAGCGCCTGAAGGTCAAAGGTCATGCACAGCACCTGAAGATCAAAGGTCATTCACAGTACTTGAAAGTCAAAGGTCATGCACAGTGCCTGAGGGTCAAAGGTCATGCACATCACTTGAAGGTCAAAGATCATGCACAACATTTGAAGGTCAAAGGTCATGCACAGCGCCTGAAGGTCAAAGGTCACGCACAGCGCTTGAAGGTCAAAGGTCATGCACAGTGCCTGAAAGTCAAAGGTCACGTACTTCGCTTGAAGGTCAAAGGTCATGCACAGCACTTGAAGGTCAAAGGTCATGCACAGCGCCTGAAGGTCAAAGGTCATGCACTGCACTTGAAGGTCAAAGGTCATGCACAGCGCCTGAAGGTCAAAGGTCATGCACAGCGCCTGAAGGTCAAAGGTCATGCACAGTGCTAGAAAGTCAAAGGTCATGCACAGCGCCTGAAGGTCAAAGGTCATGCACAGCGCCTGAAGGTCAAAGGTCATGCACTGCACTTGAAGGTCAAAGGTCATGCACTGCACTTGAAGGTCAAAGGTCATGCACAGCGCCTGAAGGTCAAAGGTCATGCACTGCACTTGAAGGTCAAAGGTCATGCACTGCGCCTGAAGATCGAATGTCATGCACTGCGCCTGAAGGTCGAAGGTCATGCATATGCATCGCTTGTGTTCCTACGGTCCTTCTGAACCAGTTCTGCAGGTTCTGTCTGTCATGGTTCCGGTAGATGGACTGATCCTGTTGGAGCCTTTGGTTTATGTTCCTTTAATCTGCTCCTGATCCGGATCTGGTTTCACTTAAGAACTGTGGAACCTGAACAGAGGAACTCAGATGTTCTGTACTGTGGAACCTGAACAGAGGAACTCAGATGTTCTGTACTGTGGAACCTGAACAGTGGAACTCAGATGTTCTTTATATTTGCAGAACTGATCCATGGCCTTTTTTCGTTTTAGCAGGTACCACAGTTGGATATGGATCCTCTTAGAACCCATCCCTGTTTCCAGTAGGTTTGGTGGGTTCTTCTGGGTCCGACCCACTGGACCTGAAACTGAACCACAGCTCATCACACACATGTTGAACCTTCGTCTGCTGGTGACCTTTGACCCACAGACAAAGACCCTGACCCTGACCGGGACCCAGACCCAGACCCAGACCTGGACACAGATGTGGACCAGGACCCAGACCCAGGCGGATAACTCCATCATGGTTGTGGGCCGGTGGCAGCGTGTGGTGCACTCAGTACTTTCTCCCAGAATGCACTGGCGCGTGCGCTCATGCCCATGCGCTTGTGTCCGTGCACTTATGCCCATGCGCTCGTGCCCATGCACCACCTGCAACCAACCCCAGTCATTAGTGGGCGGCTGGTCCTCCTGGTGCTGGTCCTCCTGGTGCTGGTGTGTCCGTGTCTGAACGAACACATGAGAGAAAAGGGTTCGGTTCATTTGTCATCAGCAGAAACAGAAGGCATTATTCTGTTACAGACCTTCTGTCGTCCAAATACCTGCTGTAACATTTTCCGATTTGATCATATTTTCCATCATATTTTCCCACCATTGCTCCATCACTCACACACATCAGCCAGAGTTCACCCACAATATTTATTCATGTTACACAATATTGGACAGAGTGACCCCCCCCATGAAAACCTGCAGCAGGTTCTGAATGTGTGCGAAAAACACCTTTAATGAGGAACGAAGAAGAAAAAATAAAATAAAAAAGGAACAGAGAAGAAGAAAAAAAAATAAATAAAAAAGGAACGGACGCACGAAAGCACTTCAGTGAGACTCAGACATATGTCCAACCATTAACACCAGTCTAACACCAGTCCACACAGTCCCCTTTAATGTCCACGTCCACACAGTCCCCTTTAACGTCCACGTTCACACAGTCCCCTTTAATGTCCACGTCCACACAGTCCCCTTTAACGTCCACGTTCACACAGTCCCCTTTAACATCCACGTCCACACAGTCCCCTTTAATGTCCACGTCCACACAGTCCCCTTTAACGTCCACGTTCACACAGTCCCCTTTAACGTCCACGTCCACACAGTCCCCTTTAATGTCCACGTCCACACAGTCCCCTTTAACGTCCACGTTCACACAGTCCCCTTTAACATTCACGTTCACACAGTCCCCTTTAATGTCCACGTTCACACAGTCCCCTTTAACATTCATGTTTACACAGTCCCCTTTAATGTCCATGTCCACACAGTCCCCTTTAATGTCCACGTCCACACAGTCCCCTTTAACATTCATGTTTACACAGTCCCCTTTAATGTCCATGTCCACACAGTCCCCTTTAATGTCCACGTCCACACAGTCCCCTTTAACATTCACGTTCACACAGTCCCCTTTAATGTCCACGTTCACACAGTCCCCTTTAACATTCATGTTTACACAGTCCCCTTTAATGTCCATGTCCACACAGTCCCCTTTAATGTCCACGTCCACACAGTCCCCTTTAATGTCCACGTCCACACAGTCCCCTTTAACATTCATGTTTACACAGTCCCCTTTAATGTCCACGTCCACACAGTCCCCTTTAACATTCATGTTTACACAGTCCCCTTTAACATTCATGTTTACACAGTCCCCTTTAATGTCCACGTCCACACAGTCCCCTGTAACATTCATGTTTACACAGTCCCCTTTAACATTCATGTTTACACAGTCCCCTTTAATGTCCACGTCCACACAGTCCCCTGTAACGTCCACATTCACACAGTCCCCTTTAATGTCCACGTTCACACAGTCCCCTTTAACGTCCACGTCCACACAGTCCCCTTTAATGTCCACGTTCACACAGTCCCCTTTAACATTCACGTTCACACAGTCCCCTTTAACATTCACGTTCACACAGTCCCCTTTAACGTCCACGTCCACAGTCCCCTTTAATGTCCACGTTCACACAGTCCCCTTTAATGTCCACGTCCACACAGTCCCCGTCCACACAGTCCCCTTTAACGTCCACGTCCACACAGTCCCCTTTAACATCCACGTCCACACAGTCCCCTTTAACATTCACGTTCGCACAGTCCCCTTTAATGTCCACGTCCACACAGTCCCCGTCCACACAGTCCCCTTTAACGTCCACGTTCACACAGTCCCCTTTAACGTCCATGTTCACACAGTCCCCTTTAATGTCCACACAGGCTCAAAAACAGCCAACAGAACATCTACCAAACAAACATGGCTTTGATCTGGACCTGGACCTGGACCAGGACGTGGATCAGGACTACAGGTGGACCAGGACCACAGGTGGACCAGGACCACTGGTGGACCAGGACCACAGGTGGACCAGGACCACAGGTGGAGTGGAATGGTTCGGTCCATCAGTGGAATGGTTCGGTCCAGCTCCCACTTCCAGGAGGTTCCGGTTCACAGACAAAGGCAGATGTTTTTCCATGTCATGTCTCATTTGCTTGTTCAACAATCAGCCCAGAATGCGAGTGAGAACAGACTGATGGACACAGTTTGTATTAAAGGAGAACAGAAGGACAGCAGTCCGTTCAAATGCATCCTTATGAAGCATTCCTCCACACACTCATGTGTCTGTGGCCTCATCCCAAACAACCCGAACCCTAACCCTAACCTGATAGGTGGGTTAGGGTTAGGGTTAGGGTTAGACTCTCCTGGGCTGTAGTCTTTCCAGCTTTTCCCCTTTAATAACTGAACAGCCTCTGTGTTCACTCCACGCTGCTCCTCACATCCCATAAAATTAAAGATGATGATCCGGATTTGTGAAAGCTACATGTACAGGTCTGAGGGTCCATGTGGGTCTGATGCTCTGAGGGTCTGATGGTCCATGTGGGTCTAAGGGTCTGAGGGTCCATGTGGGTCTGAGGGTCTGAGGATCCATGTGGGTCTGAGGGTCCATGTGGGTCTGAGGGTCTGAGGCTCTGAGGGTCCATGTGGGTCTGAGAGTCTGAGGGACCATGTAGGTCTGAGGTTCCGAGGGTCCACGTGGTTCTGAGGGTCCATGTGGGTCTGAGGCTCTGAGGGTCCGAGGGTCCATGTGGGTCTGAGGGTCTGATGGTCTGAGGGTCTGATGGTCCATGTGGGTCTGAGGCTCTGAGGGTCCATGTGGGCCTGGCTTCTTAACATAGACCGTCTAATTCCAGCTCTGGGTCTGAACTGAACTCATTAGTTTAATAGAGAACGGATGAAATTTGGAAAATATGACGAAGTCCGAGTCTGATCCAGAGTTGGATGAACCCACCTTTGGCAAAAACCAGCCTTTGGACCCACGTGGACCCATGTGGATCCTGTTTGTACTGGTCTGGGTTTGGACCCATGTTGGTCCTGTTTGTACTGGTCTGGGTTTGGACCCATGTGGATCCTGTTTGTACTGGTCTGTGTTTGGACCCATGTGGATCCTGTTGGTGCTGGTCTGGGTTTGGACCCATGTTGGTCCTGGTCTGGGTTTGGACCCATGTTGGTCCTGTTTGGACCCATGTGGATCCTGTTTGTACCGATCTGGGTTTGGACCCATGTTGGTCCTGTTGGTGCTGGTCTGGGTTTGGACCCATGTTGGTCCTGTTGGTGCTGGTCTGGGTTTGGAACCGAACCCCTCTGACTGAGAATTAATTAATTGTTTGGATGGGATTGATTCTGACTGTGATTATCGACAGGTTCCATGGGTAGGGTTAGGAACAGGGTTAGGGTTAGGAACAGGGTTAGGGTTAGGAACAGGGTTAGGGTTAGGAACAGGGTTAGGGTTAGGGTGAGAGTTAGGTTACACATTTGAGTGCTGGTTGTTTCAGTTGTGTTCTGGTTTGTTGGGCCTTTGGAATCTATCTAGGGCTAAATATGCAGCATAGCGTTACCATGGTAATACAGATGCGGCATGGCATTACAATGGTAAAACAGATGGAAGCGCGGCTGCCCTCGGAATCTCATTCATGAAATAAAGGAAGACACAGACATGACAGAAGTGACGTAGAAGCCATGATGAAACAAACATGACCTTAAAGTTAAAAGACAAAAACTGTGAAAAAGACACAATATTTAAAGGACATAAAAACAGAGGAGCGTTTGTATAGGTAGTTTAGCGTGTTTGTTTGTATTGTTAGTTTAGCGCATGTTAGTTTGTATTGTTAGTTTAGCGTGTTTGTTTGTATTGTTAGTTTAGCGCATGTTAGTTTGTATTGTTAGTTTAGCGTGTGTTCATTTGTATTGCTAGTTTAGTGTGTGTTCGTTTGTATTGCTAGTTTAGTGTGTGTTCGTTTGTATTGTTAGTTTAGCGTGTGTTCGTTTGTATTCTTAGTTTATCGTGTGTTTTAGTTTGTATTGTTAGTTTAGTGTGTGTTCGTTTGTATTGTTAGTTTAGCGTGTGTTCGTTTGTATAGCTAGTTTAGTGTGTGTTCGTTTGTATTGTTAGTTTAGTGTGTGTTTGTTTGTATTGCTAGTTTAGTGTGTGTTCGTTTGTATTGTTAGTTTAGTGTGTGTTTGTTTGTATTGTTAGTTTAGCGCATGTTAGTTTGTATTGTTAGTTTATCGTGTGTTTTAGTTTGTATTGTTAGTTTAGTGTGTGTTCGTTTGTATTGTTAGTTTAGCGTGTGTTCATTTGTATAGCTAGTTTAGTGTGTGTTCGTTTGTATTGTTAGTTTAGTGTGTGTTTGTTTGTATTGCTAGTTTAGTGTGTGTTCGTTTGTATTGTTAGTTTAGTGTGTGTTTGTATTGTTAGTTTAGCGCATGTTAGTTTGTATTGTTAGTTTACCGTGTGTTCATTTGTATTGTTAGTTTAGCGTGTGTTTTAGTTTGTATTGTTAGTTTAGCATGTGTTCATTTGTATTGTTAGTTTAGCGTGTGTTTTAGTTTGTATTGCTAGTTTAGTGTGTGTTCGTTTGTATTGTTAGTTTAGTGTGCGTTTGTTTGTATTGTTAGTTTAGCGCATGTTAGTTTGTATTGTTAGTTTAGTGTGTGTTCATTTGTATTGTTAGTTTAGCGTGTGTTTTAGTTTGTATTGCTACTTTAGTGTGTGTTCGTTTGTATTGTTAGTTTAGTGTGCGTTTGTTTGTATTGTTAGTTTAGCGTGTGTTCATTTGTATTGTTAGTTTAGCGTGTGTTTTAGTTTGTATTGCTTGTTTAGCGTGTGTTCGTTTGTATTGTTAGTTTAGCGTGTGTTTTAGTTTGTATTGCTAGTTTAGCGTGTGTTCGTTTGTATTGTTAGTTTAGCGTGTGTTTTAGTTTGTATTGTTAGTTTAGCATGTGTTCTTTTGTATTGTTAGTTGAGCGTGTGTTCATTTGTATTGTTAGTTTAGCGTGTGTTTTAGTTTGTATTGCTTATTTAGCGTGTGTTCGTTTGTATTGTTAGTTTAGCGTGTGTTTTAGTTTGTATTGCTAGTTTAGCGTGTGTTCGTTTGTATTGTTAGTTTAGTGTGCGTTTGTTTGTATTGTTAGTTTAGCGCATGTTAGTTTGTATTGTTAGTTTAGTGTGTGTTCATTTGTATTGTTAGTTTAGCGTGTGTTTTAGTTTGTATTGCTAGTTTAGTGTGTGTTCGTTTGTATTGTTAGTTTAGTGTGCGTTTGTTTGTATTGTTAGTTTAGCGTGTGTTCATTTGTATTGTTAGTTTAGCGTGTGTTTTAGTTTGTATTGCTTGTTTAGCGTGTGTTCGTTTGTATTGTTAGTTTAGCGTGTGTTTTAGTTTGTATTGCTAGTTTAGCGTGTGTTCGTTTGTATTGTTAGTTTAGCGTGTGTTTTAGTTTGTATTGTTAGTTTAGCATGTGTTCTTTTGTATTGTTAGTTGAGCGAGTGTTCGTTTGTATTCTTAGTTTAGCATGTGTTTTAGTTTGTATTGCTAGTTTAGTGTGTGTTCGTTTGTATTGTTAGTTTAGTGTGTGTTCATTTGTATTGTTAGTTTAGCGTGTGTTCGTTTGTATTGTTAGTTTAGCGTGTGTTTGTTTGTATTGTTAGTTTAGCGTGTGTTCGTTTGCATTGTTAGTTTAGTGTGTGTTTTAGTTTGTATTCTTAGTTTAGTGTGTGTTTGTATTGTTAGTTTAATGTGTGTTTGTTTGTATTGTTAGTTTAGCGTGTGATCGTTTGTATTGTTAGTTTAGCGTGTGTTTGTTTGTATTGTTAGTTTAATGTGTGTTTGTTTGTATTGTTAGTTTAGCGTGTGTTCGTTTGTATTGTTAGTTAACGTGTGTTCGTTTGTATTGTTAGTTTAGCGTGTGTTCGTTTGTATTGTTAGTTTAGCGTGTGTTCTTTTGTATTGTTAGTTTAGCGTGTGTTCTTTTGTATTGTTAGCTTAGCGTGTGTTCTTTTGTATTGTTAGTTTAGCGTGTGTTCGTTTGTATTGTTAGTTTAGCGTGTGTTCTTTTGTATTGTTAGTTTAGCGCGTGTTCGTTTGTATTGTTAGTTTAGCGTGTGTTTGTTTGTATTCTTAGTTTAGCGTGTGTTCTTTTGTATTGTTAGTTTAGCGCGTGTTCGTTTGTATTGTTAGTTTAGCGTGTGTTCTTTTGTATTCTTAGTTTAGCGTGTGTTCTTTTGTATTGTTTGTTTAGCGTGTGTTCTTTTGAATTGTTAGTTTAGCGTGTGTTCTTTTGTATTGTTTGTTTAGCGTGTGTTCTTTTGAATTGTTAGTTTAGCGTGTGTTCTTTTGTATTGTTAGTTTACCGTGTGTTTTAGTTTATATTCTTAGTTTTGCGTATGTTCATTTGTATTGTTAGTTTAGCGTGTGTCCCTTTGTATTGTTAGTTTAGCGTGTGTTCGTTTGTATTGTTAGTTTAGCGTGTGTTCGTTTGTATTGTTAGTTTAGCGTGTGTCCGTTTGTATTGGTAGTTTAGCGTGTGTTCGTTTGCATTGTTAGTTTAGTGTGTGTTTTAGTTTGTATTCTTAGTTTAGTGTGTGTTTGTTTGTATTGTTAGTTTAATGTGTTTGTTTGTATTGTTAGTTTAGCGTGTGTTCGTTTGTATAGCTAGTTTAGTGTGTGTTCGTTTGTATTGTTAGTTTAGTGTGTGTTTGTTTGTATTGCTAGTTTAGTGTGTGTTCGTTTGTATTGTTAGTTTAGTGTGTGTTTGTTTGTATTGTTAGTTTAGCGCATGTCAGTTTGTATTGTTAGTTCATCGTGTGTTTTAGTTTGTATTGTTAGTTTAGTGTGTGTTCGTTTGTATTGTTAGTTTAGCGTGTGTTCATTTGTATAGCTAGTTTAGTGTGTGTTCGTTTGTATTGTTAGTTTAGTGTGTGTTTGTTTGTATTGCTAGTTTAGTGTGTGTTCGTTTGTATTGTTAGTTTAGTGTGTGTTTGTTTGTATTGTTAGTTTAGCGCATGTTAGTTTGTATTGTTAGTTTAGCGTGTGTTCATTTGTATTGTTAGTTTATCGTGTGTTTTAGTTTGTATTGTTAGTTTAGTGTGTGTTTGTTTGTATTGCTAGTTTAGTGTGTGTTCGTTTGTATTGTTAGTTTAGTGTGTGTTTGTTTGTATTGTTAGTTTAGCGCATGTTAGTTTGTATTGTTAATTTAGCGTGTGTTCATTTGTATTGTTAGTTTAGTGTGTGTTTGTTTGTATTGCTAGTTTAGTGTGTGTTCGTTTGTATTGTTAGTTTAGTGTGCGTTTGTTTGTATTGTTAGTTTAGCGCATGTTAGTTTGTATTGTTAGTTTAGTGTGTGTTCGTTTGTATTGTTAGTTTAGCGTGTGTTTTAGTTTGTATTGCTAGTTTAGTGTGTGTTCGTTTGTATTGTTAGTTTAGTGTGCGTTTGTTTGTATTGTTAGTTTAGCGCATGTTAGTTTGTATTGTTAGTTTAGCGTGTGTTCATTTGTATTGTTAGTTTGCGTGTGTTTTAGTTTGTATGGCTAGTTTAGCGTGTGTTCGTTTGTATTGTTAGTTTGTGTGTGTTCATTTGTATTGTTAGTTTAGCGTGTGTTTGTTTGTATTGTTAGTTTAGCATGTGTTTGTTTGTATTGTTAGTTTAGCGTGTGTTTTAGTTTGCATTGTTAGTTTAGTGTGTGTTTTAGTTTGTATTCTTAGTTTAGTGTGTGTTTGTTTGTATTGTTAGTTAGTGTGTGTTCGTTTGTATTGTTAGTTTAGCGTGTGTTCGTTTGTATTGTTAGTTTAGCGTGTGTTCGTTTGTATTCTTAGTTTAGCGTGTGTTCGTTTGCATTGTTAGTTTAGTGTGTGTTTTAGTTTGTATTCTTAGTTTAGTGTGTGTTTGTTTGTATTGTTAGTTTAATGTGTGTTTGTTTGTATTGTTAGTTTAGCGTGTGTTCGTTTGTATTGTTAGTTTAGCGTGTGTTCGTTTGTATTGTTAGTTTAGCGTGTGTTCCTTTGTATTGTTAGTTTAGCGTGTGATCTTTTGTATTGTTAGTTTAGCGTGTGTTCGTTTGTATTGTTAGTTTAGCGTGTGTTCTTTTGTATTGTTAGTTTAGCGCGTGTTCGTTTGTATTGTTAGTTTAGCGTGTGTTCGTTTGTATTCTTAGTTTAGCGTGTGTTCGTTTGTATTCTTAGTTTAGCGTGTGTTCGTTTGTATTGTTAGTTTAGCGTGTGTTCTTTTGTATTGTTAGTTTAGCGTGTGTTCGTTTGTATTATTAGTTTAGCGTGTGTTCTTTTGTATTGTTAGTTTAGTGTGTGTTCTTTTGTATTCTTAGTTTAGCGTGTGTTCTTTTGTATTGTTTGTTTAGCGTGTGTTCTTTTGAATTGTTAGTTTAGCGTGTGTTCTTTTGTATTGTTTGTTTAGCGTGTGTTCTTTTGAATTGTTAGTTTAGCGTGTGTTCTTTTGTATTGTTAGTTTACCGTGTGTTTTAGTTTATATTCTTAGTTTTGCGTATGTTCATTTGTTTTGTTAGTTTAGCGTGTGTTCGTTTGTATTGTTAGTTTACCGTGTGTTTTAGTTTATATTCTTAGTTTTGCGTATGTTCATTTGTATTGTTAGTTTAGCGTGTGTTCGTTTGTATTGTTAGTTTACCGTGTGTTTTAGTTTATATTGTTAGTTTTGCGTATGTTCATTTGTATTGTTAGTTTAGCGTGTGTTCATTTGTATAGCTAGTTTAGTGTGTGTTCGTTTGTATTGTTAGTTTAGTGTGTGTTTGTTTGTATTGCTAGTTTAGTGTGTGTTCGTTTGTATTGTTAGTTTAGTGTGTGTTTGTTTGTATTGTTAGTTTAGCGCATGTTAGTTTGTATTGTTAGTTTATCGTGTGTTTTAGTTTGTATTGTTAGTTTAGTGTGTGTTCGTTTGTATTGTTAGTTTAGCGTGTGTTCATTTGTATAGCTAGTTTAGTGTGTGTTCGTTTGTATTGTTAGTTTAGTGTGTGTTTGTTTGTATTGCTAGTTTAGTGTGTGTTCGTTTGTATTGTTAGTTTAGTGTGTGTTTGTTTGTATTGTTAGTTTAGCGCATGTTAGTTTGTATTGTTAGTTGAGCGTGTGTTCATTTGTATTGTTAGTTTAGCGTGTGTTTTAGTTTGTATTGGTAGTTTAGCATGTGTTCATTTGTATTGTTAGTTTAGCGTGTGTTTAGTTTTGTATTGCTAGTTTAGTGTGTGTTCGTTTGTATT
>NW_021941631.1:110547-173457 GCF_902148855.1 Sphaeramia orbicularis
ACTAACCCTAAACTGAGCCTGCGTCAGTCACAGTTTCAGGTTAAGGTTAGGGTTAACCTAACCCTAAACTGGTCTGCGTCAGTCACAGTTCAGGTAAGGTAGGCTTAACTCTAACCCTAAACTGAGCCTGCGTCAGTCACAGTTTCAGGTTAAGGTTAGGCTTAACTCTAACCCTAAACTGAGCCTGCGTCAGTCACAGTTTCAGGTTAAGGTTAGGGTTAACTCTAACCCTAAACTGAGTCTGCGCAGTCACAGTTTCAGGTTAAGGTTAGGCTTAACTCTAAACCCTAAACTGAGCCTGCGTCAGTCACAGTTTCAGGTTAAGGTTAGGGTTAACTCTAACCCTAAACTGAGTCTGTGTCAGTCACAGTTTCAGTTCTTCCAAACCTCCAACACAAATATTCACATGAATATTTTAGAGCCATGACTGATTCAGATACTTGTTATGGTTGCTTTGTGGTTTGTGTGAATTGGTGAGTTTGCAGAAGTCATACAATATTTTCATTAAAAATAATAAATATTAAATAAATAATAAACATTATCATTAATAATAATAAATAGTAAATAAATAAATGAATATTATCATTAATAATAATACATATTAAATAAATAAATATATCATCAAATAATAGATTTGAAGACGCCAAGGATCATCACTTAGTTGTGTGTTGTGTTCGGGTGCACACAGAAAAAGGATCATCACTTATTTGTGTTGTGTTCAGGTGCAGACAGAACAGGATCATCACTTAATTTGTGTTGTGTTCAGGTGTAGCGCAGAAAAGGATCATCACTTATTTTGTGTTGTGTTCAGGTGCAGACAGAAACAGGATCATGACTTACTTTGTGTTGTGTTCAGGTGTACGCAGAAAAAGGATCACACTTATTTTGTGTTGTGTTCAGGTGCAGACAGAAAAAGGATCATCACTTACTTTGTGTTGTGTTCAGGTGCATACAGAAAAAGGATCATCACTTACTTTGTCTTGTGCTCAGGTGCAGACAGAAAAGTGTTTGGACATCAACATTCAAAACAACAGGGACGATAAGTGACCAACAGATAACTGTGTCTGCTGGGATGGTGTCAAACGTCCAAATATGAACCTGGACTCGAAACTACTGAACCGTGAGGACCGCGGGTTAAAGTCCTCAGAAAAAAGGCCTTGTGTCCTCAGCTGGTTTAAAGATGAACTTATGTAAATGTCCAGGACAGGGACAGTAGGACCGTAAGAGTAAATACAGATGAGACGTGGGACAGGGACAGTAGGACATCCACACTTTCAACCAACAGTTGAGCTCATACAAGTTGTGTTCATTTATGGACACTTTCTTTTTTTCTTTACTTAATCACATTTTTAAAGTTATATTTTATGTTTATAATTTACTAGAGACAAACAAACTCCTTTGTGTTCAATGACTGTTTGGTTCCCTGGGTGTTGTTGTTGTTGTTGTTGTTGTTGTTGTTGTCTTGTTGTTATTGTTGTTGTGTTGTTGCTGTATTGTTGTGTTGTTGTTGTGGTGCAGTTGTTGTGTTTTTTGTTTTGCTGCAGTTGTCGTTGTTGTGTTGTTATTGTGTTGTTATTGTGTTGTTGTTATTGTGTTGTTTTGTTGTTGTTGCTGTGTTGTTGTTGTGCTGCAGTTGTTGTGTTGTTGTTTTGTTGTTGGTGTTGTTGTTGTGTTGGTTGTTGTGCTACAGTTGTTGTTGTGTTGTTGTGCTGCAATTGTTGTGTTGTTTTTGTTTTATTGTGGTGCAGTTGTTGTGTTGTTTGTTGTGTTGTAGTGCAGTTGTTTTGTTGTTGTTCTTGTGTTGTGTTGTTGTTGTTTTGTTGTGTTGTGATGTTGTTGTTGTGTTTTTGTGTTGTTGTGTTGTTATTGTGTTGTTGTAGTTTTGTTGTTGTTGTTGTTGTTGTTGTGTTGTGTTGTTGTTATTGTTGTTGTTTGTTGTGTCGTTGTTGTGTTGTTGTGTTGTTATTATTGTTGTTGTTGTGTTGTTGTTATTGTTGTTGTGTTGTTGTTGTTGTTGTTGTGTTGTTGTGTGTTGTTGTTGTGTTGTTGTTGTGTTGTTGTTATTATTGTTGTTGTTGTGTCGTTGTTGTTGTTGTGTTGTTGTTGTTGTTGTTGGGTTATTGTTGTTGTGTTGTTGTTTTTGTGTTGTTGTTGTTGTTGTTTGTGTTGTGTTGTGCTGCAGCGCTTTCACACCACAGTCCTTTGACCTACTTGTTCCTGCAGGTGGTGTCAGGTTTCACTCCTATTGCTCATGGGCATTCAGGTTTTCCTGGGCTGATGATGTCATAGCATTTAGGTTTTCCTGGGCTGATGATGTCATAGCATTGAGGTTGTCCTGGGCTGATGATGTCATAGCATGAGGTTTTCCTGGGCTAATGATGTCATAGCTCTGTCATGGATCTGAGGACAGACTGTGATCTAGTCTGGGGGTTTGATTGATCCTTTTGCCCTGGTCCTGTCTAACCCTAACCCTAACCCTAACCCCCTCATACACCCTAACCCCCTAACCCCCTAACCCCCTAACCCTCTAACCCTAACTGTAACATAACCGAACCCGAACCCAATCTGGGGGTTTGACTGACCCTTTTACCCTGATCCTATCTAACCCTAACCCTAACCCCCCTCACCCTAACCCCTACAACACCCTAACCCAAACCTAACCCCCAACCCTAACCCAATCCGGGGATTTTATTGATCCTGTTATCAGACCATCACAGATACCCATGAACCCCAGACCAAGACTGTGACCTGGTTCTTGCTTGCTCTGGTCCAGTCGCAGGTTTGTCTGTGACCTGGTTCTTGCTGGTTCTGGTCCAGTTGCAGGTTTTTTCTGTGACCTGGTTCTTGCTGGTTCTGGTCCAGTTGCAGGTTTGTCTGTGACCTGGTTCTTGTTGGTTCTGGTCCAGTTGCAGGTTTGTTTGTGACCTGGTTCTTGTTGGTTCTGGTCCAGTTGCAGGTTTGTCTGTGACCTGGTTTCTTGCTGGTTCTGGTCCAGTTGCAGGTTTGTCTGTGACCTGGTTCCTTGTTGGTTCTGGTCCAGTTGCAGGTTTGTTTGTGGACGTTGCCGTAGCCTGTGTCAACTAACAGTTTCCTCCTGAGCCCGTCTGTCTAGAATCATCAAAGCAACAGGATGCTGTTTGGTGCAACACTGCTTGAAGGTCAAAGGTCATGCACAGCATTTGAAGGTCAAAGGTCATGCACAGCGCCTGAAGGTCAAAGGTCATGCACAGCGCTTGAAGGTCAAAGGTCATGCACAGCGCCTGAAAGTGCAAAGGTCATGCACAGCGCCTGAAGGTCAAAGGTCATGCACAGCGCCTGAAGGTCAAAGGTCATGCACAGCGCTTGAAAGTCAAAGGTCATGCACAGCGCCTGAAGGTCAAAGGTCATGCACAGCACCTGAAGATCAAAGGTCATTCACAGTACTTGAAAGTCAAAGGTCATGCACAGTGCCTGAGGGTCAAAGGTCATGCACATCACTTGAAGGTCAAAGATCATGCACAACATTTGAAGGTCAAAGGTCATGCACAGCGCCTGAAGGTCCAAAGGTCACGCACAGCGCTTGAAGGTCAAAGGTCATGCACAGTGCCTGAAAGTCAAAGGTCACGTACTTCGCTTGAAGGTCAAAGGTCATGCACAGCACTTGAAGGTCAAAGGTCATGCACAGCGCCTGAAGGTCAAAGGTCATGCACTGCACTTGAAGGTCAAAGGTCATGCACAGCGCCTGAAGGTCAAAGGTCATGCACAGCGCCTGAAGGTCAAAGGTCATGCACAGTGCTAGAAAGTCAAAGGTCATGCACAGCGCCTGAAGGTCAAAGGTCATGCGCAGCGCCTGAAGGTCAAAGGTCATGCACTGCACTTGAAGGTCAAAGGTCATGCACTGCACTTGAAGGTCAAAGGTCATGCACAGCGCCTGAAGGTCAAAGGTCATGCACTGCACTTGAAGGTCAAAGGTCATGCACTGCGCCTGAAGATCGAATGTCATGCACTGCGCCTGAAGGTCGAAGGTCATGCATATGCATCGCTTGTGTTCCTACGGTCCTTCTGAACCAGTTCTGCAGGTTCTGTCTGTCATGGTTCCGGTAGATGGACTGATCCTGTTGGAGCCTTTGGTTTATGTTCCTTTAATCTGCTCCTGATCCGGATCTGGTTTCACTTAAGAACTGTGGAACCTGAACAGAGGAACTCAGATGTTCTGTACTGTGGAACCTGAACAGAGGAACTCAGATGTTCTGTACTGTGGAACCTGAACAGTGGAAGTCAGGTGTTCTTATATTTGCAGAACTGATCCATGGCCTTTTTTCGTTTTAGCAGGTACCACAGTTGGATATGGATCCTCTTAGAACCCATCCCTGTTTCCAGTAGGTTTGGTGGGTTCTTCTGGGTCCGACCCACTGGACCTGAAACTGAACCACAGCTCATCACACACATGTTGAACCTTCGTCTGCTGGTGACCTTTGACCCACAGACAAAGACCCTGACCCTGACCGGGACCCAGACCCAGACCCAGACCTGGACACAGATGTGGACCAGGACCCAGACCCAGGCGGATAACTCCATCATGGTTGTGGGCCGGTGGCAGCGTGGTGGTGCACTCAGTACTTTCTCCCAGAATGCACTGGCGCGTGCGCTCATGCCCATGCGCTTGTGTCCGTGCACTTATGCCCATGCGCTCGTGCCCATGCACCACCTGCAACCAACCCCAGTCATTAGTGGGCGGCTGGTCCTCCTGGTGCTGGTCCTCCTGGTGCTGGTGTGTCCGTGTCTGAACGAACACATGAGAGAAAAGGGTTCGGTTCATTTGTCATCAGCAGAAACAGAAGGCATTATTCTGTTACAGACCTTCTGTCGTCCAAATACCTGCTGTAACATTTTCCGATTTGATCATATTTTCCATCATATTTTCCCACCATTGCTCCATCACTCACACACATCAGCCAGAGTTCACCCACAATATTTATTCATGTTACACAATATTGGACAGAGTGACCCCCCCCATGAAAACCTGCAGCAGGTTCTGAATGTGTGCGAAAAAAACCTTTAATGAGGAACGAAGAAGAAAAATAAAATAAAAAGGAACAGAGAAGAAGAAAAAAAAATAAATAAAAAAGGAACGGACGCACGAAAGCACTTCAGTGAGACTCAGACATATGTCCAACCATTAACACCAGTCTAACACCAGTCCACACAGTCCCCCTTTAATGTCCACGTCCACACAGTCCCCTTTACGTCCCCGTTCACACAGTCCCCTTAATGTCCACGTCCACACAGTCCCCTTTAACGTCCACGTTCACACAGTCCCCTTTAACATCACGTCCACACAGTCCCCTTTAATGTCCACGTCCACACAGTCCCCTTTAACGTCCACGTTCACACAGTCCCCTTTAACGTCCACGTCCACACAGTCCCCTTTAATGTCCACGTCCACACAGTCCCCTTTAACGTCCACGTTCACACAGTCCCCTTTAACATTCACGTTCACACAGTCCCCTTTAATGTCCACGTTCACACAGTCCCCTTTAACATCATGTTTACACAGTCCCCTTTATGTCCATGTCCACACAGTCCCCTTTAATGTCCACGTCCACACAGTCCCCTTTAACATTCATGTTTACACAGTCCCCTTTAATGTCCACGTCCACACAGTCCCCTTTAACATCCACGTCCACACAGTCCCCTTAACATTCACGTTCGCACAGTCCCCTTTAAATGTCCACGTTCACACAGTCCCCTTTAACATTCATGTTTACACAGTCCCCTTTAATGTCCATGTCCACACAGTCCCCTTTAATGTCCACGTCCACACAGTCCCCTTTAATGTCCACGTCCACACAGTCCCCTTTAACATTCATGTTTACACAGTCCCCTTTAATGTCCACGTCCACACAGTCCCCTTTAACATTCATGTTTACACAGTCCCCTTTAACATTCATGTTTACACAGTCCCCTTTAATGTCCACGTCCACACAGTCCCCTGTAACATTCATGTTTACACAGTCCCCTTTAACATTCATGTTTACACAGTCCCCTTTAATGTCCACGTCCACACAGTCCCCTGTAACGTCCACATTCACACAGTCCCCTTTAATGTCCACGTTCACACAGTCCCCTTTAACGTCCACGTCCACACAGTCCCCTTTAATGTCCACGTTCACACAGTCCCCTTTAACATTCACGTTCACACAGTCCCCTTTAACATTCACGTTCACACAGTCCCCTTTAACGTCCACGTCCACAGTCCCCTTTAATGTCCACGTTCACACAGTCCCCTTTAATGTCCACGTCCACACAGTCCCCGTCCACACAGTCCCCCTTTTAACGTCCACGTCCACACAGTCCCCTTTAACATCCACGTCCACACAGTCCCCCTTTAACATTCACGTTCGCACAGTCCCCTTTAATGTCCACGTCCACACAGTCCCCGTCCACACAGTCCCCTTTAACGTCCACGTTCACACAGTCCCCTTTAACGTCCATGTTCACACAGTCCCCTTTAATGTCCACACAGGCTCAAAACAGCCAACAGAACATCTACCAAACAAACATGGCTTTGATCTGGACCTGGACCTGGACCAGGACGTGGATCAGGACTACAGGTGGACCCAGGACCACAGGTGGACCAGGACCACTGGTGGACCAGGACCACAGGTGGACCAGGACCACAGGTGGAGTGGAATGGTTCGGGTCCATCAGTGGAATGGTTCGGTCCAGCTCCCACTTCCAGGAGGTTCCGGTTCACAGACAAAGGCAGATGTTTTTCCATGTCATGTCTCATTTGCTTGTTCAACAATCAGCCCAGAATGCGAGTGAGAACAGACTGATGGACACAGTTTGTATTAAAGGAGAACAGAAGGACAGCAGTCCGTTCAAATGCATCCTTATGAAGCATTCCTCCACACACTCATGTGTCTGTGGCCTCATCCCAAACAACCCGAACCCTAACCCTAACCTGATAGGTGGGTTAGGGTTAGGGTTAGGGTTAGACTCTCCTGGGCTGTAGTCTTTCCAGCTTTTCCCCTTTAATAACTGAACAGCCTCTGTGTTCACTCCACGCTGCTCCTCACATCCCATAAAATTAAAGATGATGATCCGGATTTGTGAAAGCTACATGTACAGGTCTGAGGGTCCATGTGGGTCTGATGCTCTGAGGGTCTGATGGTCCATGTGGGTCTAAGGGTCTGAGGGTCCATGTGGGTCTGAGGGTCTGAGGATCCATGTGGGTCTGAGGGTCCATGTGGGTCTGAGGGTCTGAGGCTCTGAGGGTCCATGTGGGTCTGAGAGTCTGAGGGACCATGTAGGTCTGAGGTTCCGAGGGTCCACGTGGTTCTGAGGGTCCATGTGGGTCTGAGGCTCTGAGGGTCCGAGGGTCCATGTGGGTCTGAGGGTCTGATGGTCTGAGGGTCTGATGGTCCATGTGGGTCTGAGGCTCTGAGGGTCCATGTGGGCCTGGCTTCTTAACATAGACCGTCTAATTCCAGCTCTGGGTCTGAACTGAACTCATTAGTTTAATAGAGAACGGATGAAATTTGGAAAATATGACGAAGTCCGAGTCTGATCCAGAGTTGGATGAACCCACCTTTGGCAAAAACCAGCCTTTGGACCCACGTGGACCCATGTGGATCCTGTTTGTACTGGTCTGGGTTTGGACCCATGTTGGTCCTGTTTGTACTGGTCTGGGTTTGGACCCATGTGGATCCTGTTTGTACTGGTCTGTGTTTGGACCCATGTGGATCCTGTTGGTGCTGGTCTGGGTTTGGACCCATGTTGGTCCTGGTCTGGGTTTGGACCCATGTTGGTCCTGTTTGGACCCATGTGGATCCTGTTTGTACCGATCTGGGTTTGGACCCATGTTGGTCCTGTTGGTGCTGGTCTGGGTTTGGACCCATGTTGGTCCTGTTGGTGCTGGTCTGGGTTTGGAACCGAACCCCTCTGACTGAGAATTAATTAATTGTTTGGATGGGATTGATTCTGACTGTGATTATCGACAGGTTCCATGGGTAGGGTTAGGAACAGGGTTAGGGTTAGGAACAGGGTTAGGGTTAGGAACAGGGTTAGGGTTAGGAACAGGGTTAGGGTTAGGGTGAGAGTTAGGTTACACATTTGAGTGCTGGTTGTTTCAGTTGTGTTCTGGTTGTTGGGCCTTTGGAATCTATCTAGGGCTAAATATGCAGCATAGCGTTACCATGGTAATACAGATGCGGCATGGCATTACAATGGTAAAACAGATGGAAGCGCGGCTGCCCTCGGAATCTCATTCATGAAATAAAGGAAGACACAGACATGACAGAAGTGACGTAGAAGCCATGATGAAACAAACATGACCTTAAAGTTAAAAGACAAAAACTGTGAAAAAGACACAATATTTAAAGGACATAAAAACAGAGGAGCGTTTGTATAGGTAGTTTAGCGTGTTTGTTTGTATTGTTAGTTTAGCGCATGTTAGTTTGTATTGTTAGTTTAGCGTGTTTGTTTGTATTGTTAGTTTAGCGCATGTTAGTTTGTATTGTTAGTTTAGCGTGTGTTCATTTGTATTGCTAGTTTAGTGTGTGTTCGTTTGTATTGCTAGTTTAGTGTGTGTTCGTTTGTATTGTTAGTTTAGCGTGTGTTCGTTTGTATTCTTAGTTTATCGTGTGTTTTAGTTTGTATTGTTAGTTTAGTGTGTGTTCGTTTGTATTGTTAGTTTAGCGTGTGTTCGTTTGTATAGCTAGTTTAGTGTGTGTTCGTTTGTATTGTTAGTTTAGTGTGTGTTTGTTTGTATTGCTAGTTTAGTGTGTGTTCGTTTGTATTGTTAGTTTAGTGTGTGTTTGTTTGTATTGTTAGTTTAGCGCATGTTAGTTTGTATTGTTAGTTTATCGTGTGTTTTAGTTTGTATTGTTAGTTTAGTGTGTGTTCGTTTGTATTGTTAGTTTAGCGTGTGTTCATTTGTATAGCTAGTTTAGTGTGTGTTCGTTTGTATTGTTAGTTTAGTGTGTGTTTGTTTGTATTGCTAGTTTAGTGTGTGTTCGTTTGTATTGTTAGTTTAGTGTGTGTTTGTATTGTTAGTTTAGCGCATGTTAGTTTGTATTGTTAGTTTACCGTGTGTTCATTTGTATTGTTAGTTTAGCGTGTGTTTTAGTTTGTATTGTTAGTTTAGCATGTGTTCATTTGTATTGTTAGTTTAGCGTGTGTTTTAGTTTGTATTGCTAGTTTAGTGTGTGTTCGTTTGTATTGTTAGTTTAGTGTGCGTTTGTTTGTATTGTTAGTTTAGCGCATGTTAGTTTGTATTGTTAGTTTAGTGTGTGTTCATTTGTATTGTTAGTTTAGCGTGTGTTTTAGTTTGTATTGCTACTTTAGTGTGTGTTCGTTTGTATTGTTAGTTTAGTGTGCGTTTGTTTGTATTGTTAGTTTAGCGTGTGTTCATTTGTATGTTAGTTTAGCGTGTGTTTTAGTTTGTATTGCTTGTTAGCGTGTGTTCGTTTGTATTGTTAGTTTAGCGTGTGTTTTAGTTTGTATTGCTAGTTTAGCGTGTGTTCGTTTGTATTGTTAGTTTAGCGTGTGTTTTAGTTTGTATTGTTAGTTTAGCATGTGTTCTTTTGTATTGTTAGTTTAGCGTGTGTTCATTTGTATTGTTAGTTTAGCGTGTGTTTTAGTTTGTATTGCTTATTTAGCGTGTGTTCGTTTGTATTGTTAGTTTAGCGTGTGTTTTAGTTTGTATTGCTAGTTTAGCGTGTGTTCGTTTGTATTGTTAGTTTAGTGTGCGTTTGTTTGTATTGTTAGTTTAGCGCATGTTAGTTTGTATTGTTAGTTTAGTGTGTGTTCATTTGTATTGTTAGTTTAGCGTGTGTTTTAGTTTGTATTGCTAGTTTAGTGTGTGTTCGTTTGTATTGTTAGTTTAGTGTGCGTTTGTTTGTATTGTTAGTTTAGCGTGTGTTCATTTGTATTGTTAGTTTAGCGTGTGTTTTAGTTTGTATTGCTTGTTTAGCGTGTGTTCGTTTGTATTGTTAGTTTAGCGTGTGTTTTAGTTTGTATTGCTAGTTTAGCGTGTGTTCGTTTGTATTGTTAGTTTAGCGTGTGTTTTAGTTTGTATTGTTAGTTTAGCATGTGTTCTTTTGTATTGTTAGTTGAGCGAGTGTTCGTTTGTATTCTTAGTTTAGCATGTGTTTTAGTTTGTATTGCTAGTTTAGTGTGTGTTCGTTTGTATTGTTAGTTTAGTGTGTGTTCATTTGTATTGTTAGTTTAGCGTGTGTTCGTTTGTATTGTTAGTTTAGCGTGTGTTTGTTTGTATTGTTAGTTTAGCGTGGTGTTCGTTTGCATTGTTAGTTTAGTGTGTGTTTTAGTTTGTATTCTTAGTTTAGTGTGTGTTTGTATTGTTAGTTTAATGTGTGTTTGTTTGTATTGTTAGTTTAGCGTGTGTTCGTTTGTATTGTTAGTTTAGCGTGTGTTTGTTTGTATTGTTAGTTTAGTGTGTGTTTGTTTGTATTGTTAGTTTAGCGTGTGTTCGTTTGTATTGTTAGTTAACGTGTGTTCGTTTGTATTGTTAGTTAGCGTGTGTTCGTTTGTATTGTTAGTTTAGCGTGTGTTCTTTTGTATTGTTAGTTTAGCGTGTGTTCTTTTGTATTGTTAGCTTAGCGTGTGTTCTTTTGTATTGTTAGTTTAGCGTGTGTTCGTTTGTATTGTTAGTTTAGCGTGTGTTCTTTTGTATTGTTAGTTTAGCGCGTGTTCGTTTGTATTGTTAGTTTAGCGTGTGTTCGTTTGTATTCTTAGTTTAGCGTGTGTTCTTTTGTATTGTTAGTTTAGCGCGTGTTCGTTTGTATTGTTAGTTTAGCGTGTGTTCTTTTGTATTCTTAGTTTAGCGTGTGTTCTTTTGTATTGTTTGTTTAGCGTGTGTTCTTTTGAATTGTTAGTTTAGCGTGTGTTCTTTTGTATTGTTTGTTTAGCGTGTGTTCTTTTGAATTGTTAGTTTAGCGTGTGTTCTTTTGTATTGTTAGTTTACCGTGTGTTTTAGTTTATATTCTTAGTTTTGCGTATGTTCATTTGTATTGTTAGTTTAGCGTGTGTCCCTTTGTATTGTTAGTTTAGCGTGTGTTCGTTTGTATTGTTAGTTTAGCGTGTGTTCGTTTGTATTGTTAGTTTAGCGTGTGTCCGTTTGTATTGGTAGTTTAGCGTGTGTTCGTTTGCATTGTTAGTTTAGTGTGTGTTTTAGTTTGTATTCTTAGTTTAGTGTGTGTTTGTTTGTATTGTTAGTTTAATGTGTGTTTGTTTGTATTGTTAGTTTAGCGTGTGTTCGTTTGTATAGCTAGTTTAGTGTGTGTTCGTTTGTATTGTTAGTTTAGTGTGTGTTTGTTTGTATTGCTAGTTTAGTGTGTGTTCGTTTGTATTGGTAGTTTAGTGTGTGTTTGTTTGTATTGTTAGTTTAGCGCATGTTAGTTTGTATTGTTAGTTTATCGTGTGTTTTAGTTTGTATTGTTAGTTTAGTGTGTGTTCGTTTGTATTGTTAGTTAGCGTGTGTTCATTTGTATAGCTAGTTTAGTGTGTGTTCGTTTGTATTGTTAGTTTAGTGTGTGTTTGTTTGTATTGCTAGTTTAGTGTGTGTTCGTTGTATTGTTAGTTTAGTGTGTGTTTGTTTGTATTGTTAGTTTAGCGCATGTTAGTTTGTATTGTTAGTTTAGCGTGTGTTCGTTTGTATTGTTAATTTAGCGTGTGTTCATTTGTATTGTTAGTTTAGTGTGTGTTTGTTTGTATTGCTAGTTTAGTGTGTGTTCGTTTGTATTGTTAGTTTAGTGTGCGTTTGTTTGTATTGTTAGTTTAGCGCATGTTAGTTTGTATTGTTAGTTTAGTGTGTGTTCGTTTGTATTGTTAGTTTAGCGTGTGTTTTAGTTTGTATTGCTAGTTTAGTGTGTGTTCGTTTGTATTGTTAGTTTAGTGTGCGTTTGTTTGTATTGTTAGTTTAGCGCATGTTAGTTTGTATTGTTAGTTTAGCGTGTGTTCATTTGTATTGTTAGTTTGCGTGTGTTTTAGTTTGTATGGCTAGTTTAGCGTGTGTTCGTTTGTATTGTTAGTTTAGTGTGTGTTCATTTGTATTGTTAGTTTAGCGTGTGTTTGTTTGTATTGTTAGTTTAGCATGTGTTTGTTTGTATTGTTAGTTTAGCGTGTGTTTTAGTTTGCATTGTTAGTTTAGTGTGTGTTTTAGTTTGTATTCTTAGTTTAGTGTGTGTTTGTTTGTATTGTTAGTTTAATGTGTGTTCGTTTGTATTGTTAGTTTAGCGTGTGTTCGTTTGTATTGTTAGTTTAGCGTGTGTTCGTTTGTATTCTTAGTTTAGCGTGTGTTCGTTTGCATTGTTAGTTTAGTGTGTGTTTTAGTTTGTATTCTTAGTTTAGTGTGTGTTTGTTTGTATTGTTAGTTTAATGTGTGTTTGTTTGTATTGTTAGTTTAGCGTGTGTTCGTTTGTATTGTTAGTTTAGCGTGTGTTCGTTTGTATTGTTAGTTTAGCGTGTGTTCCTTGTATTGTTAGTTTAGCGTGTGATCTTTTGTATTGTTAGTTTAGCGTGTGTTCGTTTGTATTGTTAGTTTAGCGTGTGTTCTTTTGTATTGTTAGTTTAGCGCGTGTTCGTTTGTATTGTTAGTTTAGCGTGTGTTCGTTTGTATTCTTAGTTTAGCGTGTGTTCGTTTGTATTGTTAGTTTAGCGTGTGTTCGTTTGTATTGTTAGTTTAGCGTGTGTTCTTTTGTATTGTTAGTTTAGCGTGTGTTCGTTTGTATTATTAGTTTAGCGTGTGTTCTTTTGTATTGTTAGTTTAGTGTGTGTTCTTTTGTATTCTTAGTTTAGCGTGTGTTCGTTTGTATTGTTAGTTTAGCGTGTGTTCTTTGTATTGTTAGTTTAGCGTGTGTTCTTTTGTATTGTTTGTTTAGCGTGTGTTCTTTTGAATTGTTAGTTTAGCGTGTGTTCTTTTGTATTGTTAGTTTACCGTGTGTTTTAGTTTATATTCTTAGTTTTGCGTATGTTCATTTGTTTTGTTAGTTTAGCGTGTGTTCGTTTGTATTGTTAGTTTACCGTGTGTTTTAGTTTATATTCTTAGTTTTGCGTATGTTCATTTGTATTGTTAGTTTAGCGTGTGTTCGTTTGTATTGTTAGTTTACCGTGTGTTTTAGTTTATATTGTTAGTTTTGCGTATGTTCATTTGTATTGTTAGTTTAGCGTGTGTTCATTTGTATAGCTAGTTTAGTGTGTGTTCGTTTGTATTGTTAGTTTAGTGTGTGTTTGTTTGTATTGCTAGTTTAGTGTGTGTTCGTTTGTATTGTTAGTTTAGTGTGTGTTTGTTTGTATTGTTAGTTTAGCGCATGTTAGTTTGTATTGTTAGTTTATCGTGTGTTTTAGTTTGTATTGTTAGTTTAGTGTGTGTTCGTTTGTATTGTTAGTTTAGCGTGTGTTCATTTGTATAGCTAGTTTAGTGTGTGTTTTAGTTTGTATTCTTAGTTTAGTGTGTGTTTGTTTGTATTGTTAGTTTAATGTGTGTTCGTTTGTATTGTTAGTTTAGCGTGTGTTCGTTTGTATTGTTAGTTTAGCGTGTGTTCGTTTGTATTCTTAGTTTAGCGTGTGTTCGTTTGCATTGTTAGTTTAGTGTGTGTTTTAGTTTGTATTCTTAGTTTAGTGTGTGTTTGTTTGTATTGTTAGTTTAATGTGTGTTTGTTTGTATTGTTAGTTTAGCGTGTGTTCGTTTGTATTGTTAGTTTAGCGTGTGTTCGTTTGTATTGTTAGTTTAGCGTGTGTTCCTTTGTATTGTTAGTTTAGCGTCTGATCTTTTGTATTGTTAGTTTAGCGTGTGTTCGTTTGTATTGTTAGTTTAGCGTGTGTTCTTTTGTATTGTTAGTTTAGCGTGTGTTCGTTTGTATTGTTAGTTTAGCGTGTGTTCGTTTGTATTCTTAGTTTAGCGTGTGTTCGTTTGTATTCTTAGTTTAGCGTGTGTTCGTTTGTATTGTTAGTTTAGCGTGTGTTCTTTTGTATTGTTAGTTTAGCGTGTGTTCGTTTGTATTATTAGTTTAGCGTGTGTTCTTTTGTATTGTTAGTTTAGTGTGTGTTCTTTTGTATTCTTAGTTTAGCGTGTGTTCTTTTGTATTGTTTGTTTAGCGTGTGTTCTTTTGAATTGTTAGTTTAGCGTGTGTTCTTTTGTATTGTTTGTTTAGCGTGTGTTCTTTTGAATTGTTAGTTTAGCGTGTGTTCTTTTGTATTGTTAGTTTACCGTGTGTTTTAGTTTATATTCTTAGTTTTGCGTATGTTCATTTGTTTTGTTAGTTTAGCGTGTGTTCGTTTGTATTGTTAGTTTACCGTGTGTTTTAGTTTATATTCTTAGTTTTGCGTATGTTCATTTGTATTGTTAGTTTAGCGTGTGTTCGTTTGTATTGTTAGTTTACCGTGTGTTTTAGTTTATATTGTTAGTTTTGCGTATGTTCATTTGTATTGTTAGTTTAGCGTGTGTTCATTTGTATAGCTAGTTTAGTGTGTGTTCGTTTGTATTGTTAGTTTAGTGTGTGTTTGTTTGTATTGCTAGTTTAGTGTGTGTTCGTTTGTATTGTTAGTTTAGTGTGTGTTTGTTTGTATTGTTAGTTTAGCGCATGTTAGTTTGTATTGTTAGTTTATCGTGTGTTTTAGTTTGTATTGTTAGTTTAGTGTGTGTTCGTTTGTATTGTTAGTTTAGCGTGTGTTCATTTGTATAGCTAGTTTAGTGTGTGTTCGTTTGTATTGTTAGTTTAGTGTGTGTTTGTTTGTATTGCTAGTTTAGTGTGTGTTCGTTTGTATTGTTAGTTTAGTGTGTGTTTGTTTGTATTGTTAGTTTAGCGCATGTTAGTTTGTATTGTTAGTTGAGCGTGTGTTCATTTGTATTGTTAGTTTAGCGTGTGTTTTAGTTTGTATTGGTAGTTTAGCATGTGTTCATTTGTATTGTTAGTTTAGCGTGTGTTTTAGTTTGTATTGCTAGTTTAGTGTGTGTTCGTTTGTATTGTTAGTTTAGTGTGCGTTTGTTTGTATTGTTAGTTTTGCGCATGTTAGTTTGTATTGTTAGTTTAGTGTGTGTTCATTTGTATTGTTAGTTTAGCGTGTGTTTTAGTTTGTATTGCTACTTTAGTGTGTGTTCGTTTGTATTGTTAGTTTAGTGTGCGTTTGTTTGTATTGTTAGTTTAGCGTGTGTTCATTTGTATTGTTAGTTTAGCGTGTGTTTTAGTTTGTATTGCTTATTTAGCGTGTGTTCGTTTGTATTGTTAGTTTAGCGTGTGTTTTAGTTTGTATTGCTAGTTTAGCGTGTGTTCGTTTGTATTGTTAGTTTAGCGTGTGTTTTAGTTTGTATTGTTAGTTTAGCATGTGTTCTTTTGTATTGTTAGTTGAGCGTGTGTTCATTTGTATTGTTAGTTTAGCGTGTGTTTTAGTTTGTATTGCTTATTTAGCGTGTGTTCGTTTGTATTGTTAGTTTAGCGTGTGTTTTAGTTTGTATTGCTAGTTTAGCGTGTGTTCGTTTGTATTGTTAGTTTAGTGTGCGTTTGTTTGTATTGTTAGTTTAGCGCATGTTAGTTTGTATTGTTAGTTTAGTGTGTGTTCATTTGTATTGTTAGTTTAGCGTGTGTTTTAGTTTGTATTGCTAGTTTAGTGTGTGTTCGTTTGTATTGTTAGTTTAGTGTGCGTTTGTTTGTATTGTTAGTTTAGCATGTGTTCATTTGTATTGGTAGTTTAGCGTGTGTTTTAGTTTGTATTGTTAGTTTAGCGTGTGTTTTAGTTTGTATTACTAGTTTAGCGTGTGTTCGTTTGTATTGTTAGTTTAGCGTGTGTTTTAGTTTGTATTGTTAGTTTAGCATGTGTTCTTTTGTATTGTTAGTTGAGCGAGTGTTCGTTTGTATTCTTAGTTTAGCATGTGTTTTAGTTTGTATTGCTAGTTTAGCGTGTGTTCGTTTGTATTGTTAGTTTAGCGTGTGTTTTAGTTTGTATTGTTAGTTTAGCATGTGTTCTTTTGTATTGTTAGTTGAGCGAGTGTTCGTTTGTATTCTTAGTTTAGCATGTGTTTTAGTTTGTATTGCTAGTTTAGTGTGTGTTCGTTTGTATTGTTAGTTTAGTGTGTGTTCATTTGTATTGTTAGTTTAGCGTGTGTTTGTTTGTATTGTTAGTTTAGCGTGTGTTTGTTTGTATTGTTAGTTTAGCGTGTGTTCGTTTGCATTGTTAGTTTAGTGTGTGTTTTAGTTTGTATTCTTAGTTTAGTGTGTGTTTGTTTGTATTGTTAGTTTAATGTGTGTTTGTTTGTATTGTTAGTTTAGCGTGTGTTCATTTGTATTGTTAGTTTAGCGTGTGTTCGTTTGTATTCTTAGTTTAGCGTGTGTTCGTTTGTATTCTTAGTTTAGCGTGTGTTCGTTTGTATTGTTAGTTTAGCGTGTGTTCGTTTGCATTGTTAGTTTAGTGTGTGTTTTAGTTTGTATTCTTAGTTTAGTGTGTGTTTGTTTGTATTGTTAGTTTAATGTGTGTTTGTTTGTATTGTTAGTTTAGCGTGTGTCCGTTTGTATTGGTAGTTTAGCGTGTGTTCGTTTGCATTGTTGGTTTAGTGTGTGTTTTAGTTTGTATTCTTAGTTTAGTGTGTGTTTGTTTGTATTGTTAGTTTAATGTGTGTTTGTTTGTATTGTTAGTTTAGCGTGTGTTCGTTTGTATAGCTTGTTTAGTGTGTGTTCGTTTGTATTGTTAGTTTAGTGTGTGTTTGTTTGTATTGCTAGTTTAGTGTGTGTTCGTTTGTATTGTTAGTTTAGTGTGTGTTTGTTTGTATTGTTAGTTTAGCGCATGTTAGTTTGTATTGTTAGTTTATTGTGTGTTTTAGTTTGTATTGTTAGTTTAGTGTGTGTTCGTTTGTATTGTTAGTTTAGCGTGTGTTCATTTGTATAGCTAGTTTAGTGTGTGTTCGTTTGTATTGTTAGTTTAGTGTGTGTTTGTTTGTATTGCTAGTTTAGTGTGTGTTCGTTTGTATTGTTAGTTTAGTGTGTGTTTGTTTGTATTGTTAGTTTAGCGCATGTTAGTTTGTATTGTTAGTTTAGCGTGTGTTCATTTGTATTGTTAGTTTATCGTGTGTTTTAGTTTGTATTGTTAATTTAGCGTGTGTTCATTTGTATTGTTAGTTTAGTGTGTGTTTGTTTGTATTGCTAGTTTAGTGTGTGTTCGTTTGTATTGTTAGTTTAGTGTGCGTTTGTTTGTATTGTTAGTTTAGCGCATGTTAGTTTGTATTGTTAGTTTAGTGTGTGTTCGTTTGTATTGTTAGTTTAGCGTGTGTTTTAGTTTGTATTGCTAGTTTAGTGTGTGTTCGTTTGTATTGTTAGTTTAGTGTGCGTTTGTTTGTATTGTTAGTTTAGCGCATGTTAGTTTGTATTGTTAGTTTAGCGTGTGTTCATTTGTATTGTTAGTTTGCGTGTGTTTTAGTTTGTATGGCTAGTTTAGCGTGTGTTCGTTTGTATTGTTAGTTTAGTGTGTGTTCATTTGTATTGTTAGTTTAGCATGTGTTTGTTTGTATTGTTAGTTTAGCGTGTGTTTTAGTTTGCATTGTTAGTTTAGTGTGTGTTTTAGTTTGTATTCTTAGTTTAGTGTGTGTTTGTTTGTATTGTTAGTTTAATGTGTGTTTGTTTGTATTGTTAGTTTAGCGTGTGTTCGTTTGTATTGTTAGTTTAGCGTGTGTTCGTTTGTATTCTTAGTTTAGCGTGTGTTCGTTTGCATTGTTAGTTTAGTGTGTGTTTTAGTTTGTATTCTTAGTTTAGTGTGTGTTTGTTTGTATTGTTAGTTCAATGTGTGTTTGTTTGTATTGTTAGTTTAGCGTGTGTTCGTTTGTATTGTTAGTTTAGCGTGTGTTCCTTTGTATTGTTAGTTTAGCGTGTGATCTTTTGTATTGTTAGTTTAGCGTGTGTTCGTTTGTATTGTTAGTTTAGCGTGTGTTCTTTTGTATTGTTAGTTTAGCGCGTGTTCGTTTGTATTGTTAGTTTAGCGTGTGTTCGTTTGTATTGTTAGTTTAGCGTGTGTTCGTTTGTATTGTTAGTTTAGCGTGTGTTCTTTTGTATTGTTAGTTTAGCGTGTGTTCGTTTGTATTGTTAGTTTAGCGTGTGTTCTTTTGTATTGTTAGTTTAGTGTGTGTTCTTTTGTATTCTTAGTTTAGCGTGTGTTCTTTTGTATTGTTTGTTTAGCGTGTGTTCTTTTGAATTGTTAGTTTAGCGTGTGTTCTTTTGTATTGTTTGTTTAGCGTGTGTTCTTTTGAATTGTTAGTTTAGCGTGTGTTCTTTTGTATTGTTAGTTTACCGTGTGTTTTAGTTTATATTCTTAGTTTTGCGTATGTTCATTTGTATTGTTAGTTTAGCGTGTGTTCGTTTGTATTGTTAGTTTACCGTGTGTTTTAGTTTATATTGTTAGTTTTGCGTATGTTCATTTGTATTGTTAGTTTAGCGTGTGTTTTAGTTTGTATTGTTAGTTTAGCGTGTGTTCATTTGTATTGTTAGTTTAGCGTGTGTCCGTTTGTATTGTTTGTTCAGCGTGTGTTCGTTTGTATTGTTAGTTTAGCGTGTGTTCATTTGTATTGTTAGTTTAGCGTGTGTTCATTTGTATTGTTAGTTTAGCGTATGTTTGTTTGTATTGTTAGTTTAGCATGTGTTCGTTTGTATTGTTAGTTTAGCGTGTGTTCGTTTGTATTGTTAGTTTAGCGTGTGTCCGTTTGTATTGTTAGTTTAGCGTGTGTTCGTTTGTATTGTTAGTTTAGCGTGTGTTCATTTGTATTGGTAGTTTAGCATGTGTTCGTTTGTATTGTTAGTTTAGCGTGTGTTCATTTGTATTGGTAGTTTAGCATGTGTTCGTTTGTATTGTTAGTTTAGCGTGTGTCCGTTTGTATTGGTAGTTTAGCGTGTGTTTTAGTTTGTATTGTTAGTTTAGCATGTGTTCGTTTGTATTGTTAGTTTAGCGTGTGTTTTAGTTTGTATTGTTAGTTTAGCGTGTTTTAGTTGCAGATGGGATGTCACTAACATCAGTTTCACATGAACGTCAGAGTTCAGACTGTGATTGACAGTTTTACTGACATCATTGATTCAGCATTGGAGGTTTGGTCAGGGTCAGGGTTAGGAACAGGGTCAGGGTTAGGAACAGGGTTAGGAACAGGGTTAGGGTCAGGGTCAGGGTTAGGGTCAGGTCTGATCCAAACGGCCCGGGTCAGAACCATGTGAAACCCTGATTAGTTCTGATGTGTGAGTGTGTGGAGAGCGCCGGTCGTTGTCCCGCCCGTCCGTCTGTCCGTCCCCGTGGAGACGCTCTGGAGTCTGGGCGCCGTCCAACATGTGGTTTGGATTTTGCATGAAGTGGATCCGGTCCAGGTTCTGGTGGGTAACTGTTGTGGATCCGGTCCAGGTTCTGGTGGGTAACTGTAGTGGATCCTGTCCAGGTTCTGGTGGGTAACTGTAGTGGATCCTGTCCAGGTTCTGGTGGGTAACTGTAATGAGAGGCGGACGGGGACAGAGCCACACTGAGGTGAGGAAGGGAAGGTGGAAAGGGAGGAGAAGACATGAGGAGAGGACCAGGACGGACCAGAAGATGAACCCTAACCCCTAACCCTAACCTCTAACCCTAACCCCTAACCCTAACTCTAACCCTAAAGGGAGAAGAGGACATGAGGAGAGGACCAGGACGGACCAGAAGATGAACCCTAACCCTAACCCCTAACCCTAACCTCTAACCCTAACCCCTAACCCTAACTCTAACCCTAAAGGGAGAAGAGGACATGAGGAGAGGACCAGGATGGACCAGAAGATGAACCCTAACCCTAACCCCTAACCCTAACCTCTAACCCTAACCCCTAACCCTAACTCTAACCCTAAAGGGAGAAGAGGACATGAGGAGAGGACCAGGACGGACCAGAAGATGAACCCTAACCCTAACCCTAACCTCTAACCCTAACCCCTAACCCTAACTCTAACCCTAAAGGGAGGAGAAGACATGAGGAGAGGACCAGGACGGACCAGAAGATGAACCCTAACCCCTAACCCTAACTCTAACCCTAAAGGGAGGAGAAGACATGAGGAGAGGACCAGGACGGACCAGAAGATGAACCCTAACCCCTAACCCTAACCCTAACCTCTAACCTCTAACCCTAACCCCTAACCCTAAAGGGAGAAGAGGACATGAGGAGAGGACCAGGACGGACCAGAAGATGAACCCTAACCCCTAACCCTAAAGGGAGGAGAGGACATGAGGAAACGACCGGGACGGACCAGAAGATGGATGGGCTGTCCACATGTGGAACCAGGGCTCAAACCCAGATGGACCCGAAAACCACCGCTGATGTCAAAAACCATGGGTCCCTAACCCTGTTCCTAACCCTAACCCTGTTCTTAACCCTACCTCTGTTCTTAACCCTAACCCTGTTCTTAACCCTAACCCTGTTCCTAACCCTGACCCTGTTCTTAACCCTGACCCTGTTCTTAACCCTAACCCTGTTCTTAACCCTATCTCTGTTCTTAACCCTAACCCTGTTCTTAACCCTAACCCTGTTCCTAACCCTGACCCTGTTCTTAACCCTGACCCTGTTCTTAACCCTAACCCTGTTCTTAACCCTAACCCTGTTCCTAACCCTGACCCTGTTCTTAACCCTAACCCTGTTCTTAACCCTAACCCTGTTCCTAACCCTGATCCTGTTCTTAACCCTAACCCTGTTCTTAACCCTGACCCTGTTCCTAACCCTGACCCTGTTCTTAACCCTGACCCTGTTCTTAACCCTAACCCTGTTCTTAACCCTACCCCTGTTCCTAACCCTAAACGTTACCCTAACAATGACCCTGTTCCTAACCATTACCCTAATCCCTAACCCTAACCCTGATGGACACCACTAACCCTAATCCTAACCCTAAACCAAATGTTCCCCTTGTCCTGGGTCTTTGTTGAGGTGGTACCCGGTCATTTGTCCAGATGTCCCCCATGTCCTGGGTCTTTGTCGAGGTGGTACCTGGTCATTGTAAAATCCTTCAGCTCCTGCAGGACAGGACAGACCAGTGGTTCTGGTCCAGTATCAGATCTGGACAGTCATTACAGTTGATGTTAAGTCCAGACGTCTGCTGTTGGGACATGGATTAGGTGGATCTAAAACCTCCTTAGATCCAGTCTAGTGTGACCTGGTCTAAAAGCACTTTCACTTACTTGCTGTCTGGATCTGATCCTGGATCTGATCCTGGGTCTGGCCCTTGGTCTGGGTCTGATCCTTGGTCTGGGTCTGGTCATGGGTCTGGGTCTGGTCATGGGTCTGGATCTGATCTTGGGTCTGGGTCTGATCCTTGACTGGTTCTTGTCCTGGGTCTGATCCTTGTCTGGGTCTGGTCCTTCATCTGGGTCTGGTCCTGGGTCTGGTCCTTGGTCTGGGTCTGGTCCTGGGTCTGATCCTTGTCTGGGTCTGGTCCTGGGCCTGGTCCTTGGTCTGGGTCTTGCCCTGGGTCTGGTCCTGGGTCTGGGTCTTGGTCTGGGTCTGGGTCTGGTCCTGGGTCTGGTCCTGGTCCTTGGTCTGGGTCTTGCCCTGGGTCTGGTCCTTGGTCTGGGTCTGGTCCTGGGTCTGGTCCTTGGTCTGGGTCTGGTCCTGGGTCTGGTCCTGGTCCTTGGTCTGGGTCTTGCCCTGGGTCTGGTCCTGGGTCTGGGTCTTGGTCTGGGTCTGGTCCTGGGTCTAGGTCTGGTCCTTGGTCTGGGTCTTGGCCTGGGTTTTGTCCTGGTCCTGGGTCTGGGTCTGGTCCTGGTCCTGGGTCTGCTCAGTCTGAGGTCCAGCTGTCTTTCATTTGGATACTTTTTTCTCTGCTCCTGTAAATTTTATGGTTCTTTTGGACGCTAGTTGTTTCCTGTTGCGGTCCTTGGTCTGGGTCTGGTCCTGGGTCTGGGTCTGGTGCTGGTCCTGGTCCTGGGTCTGCTCAGTCTGAGGTCCAGCTGTCTTTCATTTCCTGTTCAGATCTGGACGCCGCTGCAGCCTCACATGGCGCTCCAGTGTTTGCGTGGTGTGTGATGAAGGCGCCTGGCGAGGCCCGGCTCCGGCCACAGACGGCGGCGGTGGCAACACTTTACAGGAATATCTCAAATAAATCAGGTGTGATAGCTGAATGGAAAAAAAGGCCTATTTTCCATGTCCACGTTCCAAACATTCAACAGGAGGAGATCCAAGCTTTTACACCTTCTGTCAGACAACACCACGCTGTGATTTCAGCAAGAAGAAGAAAAAGAGTTGAGTGTGGAAATGGAAACAGCAGGTTTTTCCACTGCGCTGTTTGGTGGATTTACCCCGGCAACAACACAACAACCACACAACAACAACCACACAACAACAACACAACCACACAACAACAACACAACAACAACACAACCACCACACAACAACAACAACAACAACACAACAACAACCACATAACACAACAACACAACCCTGGGTTTACGCACCTCCGTCCTGCTATCAGCCGCTCCTTTCATCCTCCCAATGCTTTTCTAACACATCTGCAACAACTGGAGGAAGACCTGAAGACCTGCAGACCTCCAGACTTGCAGACCTCCAAACAGGAAAAAGGGCTGAAATGAGTCCCATTAAGTGAGAGTGGATAATGGAAAACCAGGTGAGAGAAGACATGAAAGGAAGGTCACAAAGTGCATTCCTCAAACTGACTTCACACCCATGCTAACCCTAACCCAGGGTCTGACCCTAACCCTAACCCAGGGTCTGACCCTAACCCTAAACCTAACCCTAACCCAGGGTCTGACCCTAACCCTAAACCTAACCCTAACCCAGGGTCTGACCCTAACCCTAAACCTAACCCTAACACAGGGTCTGACCCTAACCCTAAACCTAACCCTAACACAGGGTCTGACCCTAACCCTAAACCTAACCCTAACCCAGGGTCTGACCCTAAACCTAACCCTAACCCAGTGTCAGACCCTAAACCTAGCCCTAACCCTAACCCAGGGTCTGGTCCTCTAAAGAAGGCAAACTCATGACGCCTTTACTTTTCATTAAATTAGTTTTGTTTTTCAGTTGTCTTATCCCCTGGTGTCTATTTGGTTTTTCTGACACTGTGTCAGTGCTCTGACAAAAGTCTGTTTTATGGTTTTTACCTTTTCCATTTTGTATCAATTTTACACAGAAATCCTTGCACTCGTAGTGCTCAGGGGAGACCTGGGGGGGCCAAGGGGGGCCCACTGGTCCCCTGTTTTGTTTTGTTTTCTTTGATTAGCATGCACTGTGTGTGTGTGTATGTATACACATCCAGAGGTAGCTGTAGTATGAAGCCACGGTCGTGCAGAGGTTTAAAGGTGAAAAAGTTTAAAGGTGCATGTGCACTCCCTCCAGTCAGATGTTCCTTTGTTATTGATACAAATTGTGGTTTTCAGATAACTAAGAGCAGCATGACTTTGTGAAAACTGTACAATGGACTTTGTCCTCAAACTGCACATTACTGGAGTTTGGCCCACATCCTCCGACTCCACCCGAATAAACCGCTGTTTCCACACTCATTGAAATGCAAGGATCCACCTGGTATTTAGGGAAGGACAGGAGTGAACGTCAGGGTTTGTGTCTGGTCAGGAAGTGGTGTAGAAAAGGAGGGCATTTTCTAATCCGATGGAGAAAAGAACGTGTGTACCAGTTCGAACACAACAACAGGAGGATTGAAGATGTTGAAATCTGTGCAACTCAAATGTCTGTTGATGAAACACACCAGACTTGAATTCAGGAAGATCAAATGCAGTAAAAGGACCAACATTAGCCTTAAAGTATAAATGGAGGATTGGTTTGTTTCTGTGGAATCCTGATTGGTCAAAGTGTAAGCTGTCTTCAGTAGTGGTCTGGATGGAGCACTAGTGTCCTGTCTTCAGGGTCATTTAGAGGTTATAGGTTTGGGTCATGGTTAGGGGTCAGGGTTTGGGTTAGAGTTAACCCTCTGGGTCAGGGTTAGGGTTAGGGTTAGCCCTCTGGGTATGGGAGGCTGATCCTCCTGACTCACTGTGGACTAAATCACACAGTTCTAACTGAAGCCACATTCCTCGGGGTGAGGCTTGAATTCCTGAGCTGCTTCTGGACACGAACATCCCAGAGCCGGACCAGTCACCAACATCCCAGGTCCAGACCAGTCACCAACATCCCAGAGCCAGACCAGACACCAACATCCCAGGTCCAGACCAGTCACCAACATCCCAGAGCCAGACCAGTCACCAACATCCCAGAGCCAGACCAGTCACCAACATCCCAGAGCCAGACCAGACACCAACATCCCAGGTCCGGACCGGACACCAACATCCCAGAGCCGGACCGGACACCAACATCCCAGAGCCGGACCGAACACCAACATCCCAGAGCCGGACTGGTCGCTGCCGTAGAGTCTACGTGAAACAGAAGTCGTAAATGTCACAACTGTGGTATCTGTGGAACGGCTTGTCCACATTCTGTTCAGGATGGAGTTAGGGTTAGGGTTAGTGGGTTAGGGTTAGGGTTAGTGGGTGGTGGATGTGTCCTGCAGTCAGATGTGTTGTTGTGATTTTTACATGCACACTTTCTCTGAGTTCGTTCGGCCAGAACAAACAGAAGTTCAAAGACTGCAGTCCATTATTCCAGTCAGGAGCATGAAAGAACACTGAAATAACACTGGAACAAACACCACGGACACGGCACAGAATGCTGTCACTCATCCATTCACTCTGCTCTCAATCAGAACGCTCACAAATGTCCAGAATTAAACTGGGCCCTTCCTGGAATGTGGTTCATGGATGGACAGGAGGACACAGAAGGAGACAAGGCTCAGCTCAGTCTTGACTGGTTCAATGTTCAACAGTCCAATGTTTCCAAAAAAGTCATCTAATCCCACTTTTCTGGATGTCTTGTGTCGGAGCAGCTTGAATGGTCCAGACATTACATCCATCCAAAACGGGGATGTTTTCCTGTGTCTTTCACAGCCATACAGTCATAAATGTGCCTTTCCAAACCAACTGCCCACCTGGGCGTGTAAATGACCATGGAGTTTAAATCAGGAGAGGGCGCTGCTGCACCTTTAAAGATCACAGGTCCATCTGGGCCTGGATCAGTCCACAATGACATTGATTTGATTTGCAGATCCTCCTACCATTTGTCTTCATCACTGTTGTATTCATCCATAGTGGTCCCTAGGAACCGTGCACTGCCCTGTAGGAACCGTGCACTGCCCTGTAGGAACCGTGCACTGCCCTGTAGGAACCGTACACTGCCCTGTAGGAACCGTGCACTGCCCTGTACACTGTCACAGTCATTAGCACAGTCCAGGGCCTTTACAGTGTTAGTTTGACACTTTACTTTAGACTGGCCCGTTTTGTACCAGCGCTGGCCTGAAGCTGGATGTGCGCCACAGTCCTGGATGTGCGCCACAGTCCTGGATGTGTGCCACAGTCCTGGATGTGCACCACAGTCCTGGACATGCGCCACAGTCCTGGATGTACACCACAGTCCTGGACATGCGCCACAGTCCTGGATGTGCACCACAGTACTGGACATGTGCCACAGTCCTGGATGTGCACCACAGTCCTGGACATGCGCCACAGTCCTGGATGTGCACCACAGTCCTGGACATGCGCCACAGTCCTGGATGTGCACCACAGTCCTGGACATGCACCACAGTCCTGCTGTCTCCCACATGGTGTGGACACTTTTCTGTGAGGTTTGGGTGTCTCAGTTTTGTCTTGTTCACTGTCTTTCATTTGAGCATGTATTTTGTCAGACTGTTTTGTGTGCTTGAACTTGCATTTACAGCGCCCACGTCCATGCTCGTTGCCCTGGCGCTGGCATTTTGTGTCTTAATTAACTCCAACTGCTGTGCAATGCTGAGAGCCTGTTCCAACGTCAAGTACGTTTCAAGTTGTAATTTCTGTGACACTTTGCCATCACCAATCCCAGTAACAATCCGATCTGGTATGTGTTCATCCTTGGTTGTTGTGAAACCACAGTGCTCTAGTGGTTTATGCAGCTGTCTGTCAAACACCACCTCCACCTCTGCCCCTGGAGCTGTGAACGTCTATGGAAGCAGACATCTTCAGGTCTAGTGTTTCTTTGTGGTAAAAATGTTCATCAAACTTTTTCAAAACTTCCTCATAATAGTTCTCAGTGTCTTCTGGGAACCTAACAGAGCTGAATATTGGCTTTGCCCAGACCATAGAACAGTGTATTTACTTGTAGGTTGTCACCGTCTTCGTGGTCTAGCTTTGTTGCTATCTGAAAATGGGAAAACCAATGTCTCCAGGTTGACCACGCCGATGGCTGGGTGAAGTCCAACCAATCCAGAGCTTGAAACTTCGCATTATCGCTGCTTCAGTCGTATCCGCTGGGCGAAAGAGTTACTTCTGACACCATGTCATGAATTCACCCAAACATTAAGGATGACTTCTCTTAGTTTAATGACACAACAGTCAGAACAGATGAACGGTGTGAATCCCATCTCTGTGTAATACACAATGAACAACTGAGCTTCTACTGGAAACATCTAGAATTCAACGGTACCACAGATCACTAGAGCCATCTAGTGGACATGCTGAAAACACAATTAAATTAAATTGCATCACACGCCCAAGGATGAAATTCATTCAGCAGAAGTAGGGATGCCACCCCCCACCCCAACAAATCAAAACCCTGTCTGTGTGTGAGTGTGTATATATGTATATGTATATATGTATATATATATATATATATATGTATATATATATATATATATATATATATATATATATATATGTACACATATATATACCAGTCTAAAGTTTTCGAACAGCCCGGTTTCTTCCAGTTTTGTCTGTAAATTCCAGCAGTTCCAGTCCAATGAACAGCTGTAAATGGTACAAAGGTAAGCGTGAACTGCCAGAGGTAGAAAAGAAAAAAAAAAAAAAGTAACGTTAAAAAAAAAGAAAAATAATGCACATTTCAGAATTATACAAAAAGGAGAACAAGAAATGGGTTAACAACTGAAAGAAGTTCTGCAGCAACGGAGGTTGATCAAGCCTGGAAAGCTGGTGGTTCAATTCCTGCAGGTGTCCCAATGTTTGTGAATTCCTTCCACCCCCTGTGTCTGCAGAACAGGAGTGTGGAACACACTGTGGTACCAGACCCATGGAGCAGTACTGGAACAGGACTGGACTGAAGAAAGGAGTGTGGTACTGTAAAAATGGAAAAGAGGAAAAGGAATGAACCAGAGAAGAGAGACAGAGCATCAGAAGAGGGAAAAATGGAGGTGTCCTCCAGAGAAATGTCCAAGAAAGTCCAGGTGTCAGGAAGTCCAGTTTCCTTCAGCATCCAAAGGCACTGAAACTGGACTGGAAATGCAGACAGAAGAGGTCTGGAAGAAGCACAGACACAACAGAAGCAGAAGAAGAGTTTAGGACAGAAAACAGCTGGAGTGAGAGGAGACTGACAGGACAACAGCTGAAAGAAGAGAGAAGAGAGAGGAGGAGGAAGAGAGGAGGTCATAGAGGAGGAGGAGAGGAGACTGACAGGACAACAGCTGAAAGAAGAGAGAAGAGAGAGGAGGAGGACGAGAGGAAGAGTTTACACTGAACAGACTGAACAGATGAGTTTACACTGAACAGAGTGAACAGATGAGTTTACACTGAACAGAGTGAACAGATGAGTTTACACTGAACAGAGTGAACAGATGAGTTTACACTGGGAGCAGCAGACTGAACAGGTGCAGGTCTGATGGGTCCAGTTGCAGCTAAATCCATTGGTGAGACTTCAGAATCAGAAAAAGAGGCTTAGCTGGACCATGAAACAGCACCAGTGGACTACTGAAGACTGGAAGAAGACTACTGAAGACTGGAAGAAGGGCTTATTGACTGATGAATCCCCATTTGAACTCTTGGGTTGATCCTGCAGGACTTGTGTCTGCCTTATGTCCAGTAGGTGAAAGGATGGTTCCTCAGTGTGAGACATCAACTGTCAAACATGGAGGAGGAAGTGTGATGGTCTGGGGCTGTTCTGCTGGATCCAGGGTCAGTGACCTGTCCACAGTGAAAGGCACCCTGAACCCAAACGGCTCCCACAGGTTCATTCTGCAGCTATGCCATGCACTGCCCTCTGTTGGTCAGGGGTTCATCCTACAGCAGAGAATGACCAAAACACAAGTCCAAGCTCTGGCAGAACGACCTGAAGAAAAAAGAACCAGAACTACCTGAAGAAAGAAGAACCAGATGGTCCAACTGAAACATGGAGTGTCCAGCACAGTGTCCAGACTGAAACCCCATGGAACTGGTTAGGGTTAGCCCTAACCCTAACCCTAACTCTAACCCTAAGTCTAACTGGACAGAAGAGTGAAAGCAAAGACACCTACAAGTGACACATTTATGGAACTACTACAGCAGAGTTGGAAGAACAGAATATTTGAGTTCCATTGTCGACAGAATGCCTCCAGTGTGTTCAGCTGTTCTATCTGCCACAGGTGGACACTCTGATGAGTCCAAAGTTTAGAATACATTTGGGTTTACAAACTGATTCCATGATTTCTGTTTGAACTTTAATTGTTTATTTGTTCTATGCTTTAATTTCAGAGTACACTGAGACATTCAACTGCATCATTTTAATGAAATTCTGGAAAAATTGGGGTGTTCTAAAACTTTTGACCGGTAGTGTGTGGCGCACATATGTGATAACATATGCTGTGGTCATGTGGTCCCCGTCAGATCCACTGGTCCTGTAAAGGCCTCTGTGTTGCCAGACCTGGTCCTGGTCAGATCCACTGGTCCTGTAAAGGCCTCTGTGTTGTGGGTTATGGTGTTTGCAGGTCTGTTCACTCAGCCTGTGTTAGTTCCAGTTCCAGTTCATGTTAACTGTTCTTTGTGACAGTTCTTTTCCATGCTGCTCATCCCTGGCCTTCATTAGCCCTCTCATTCCCTCTCATCCCTGTGCTGATGAAGGCCCGTTTCATGGATTGAAGCTGTGATTTCAGATCAGTGGATTCCGCTGGGTTGGGTGGAGGACCTTTTGAAGTTTAAAGCTTCTTTCCTGAATGCACCTCGCAGACGCTGGACGCTCAAACAGGACAGAAACGCAGTCGGAAACAGTGTGCCTTTCATTAAGGACATTCGCTCATCGCGCTTCTTAGATTTTCCTACAGATGGGGAAGGGGTCGGCCGGCCGGCGGTAGGATTTGTGTTGGGACGCCGTGTTTGCCCAACGGCGCTGCGTTCACATGTCAACAAACAAACAAACTCCCACCTGATCGCAGGAAAATCAGCAAACATGGAAAAGTCACGCAATGGAAATGGAAGTAAATGTGAGCCAACATGTGTGGATGGAACTGACAGTTCAAGGAGGAAGTGGAACATGGCGGTCTAACCTTAACCTTAAGCCTAACCCTGATCCCTAACCCTGACCCTGAACCGTCCAACCGTTGACATAAACGATAGTACAGGGTCTGCACGTGGAGTCAGCGCTAGTGGAAGTCACGGCAGTTCCGCCCACTGAGTGTCAGAAAGAGGGAGATGAGTGACAGCGTTGGCTTCAATCCTGTCTAAACTGAAGAACAATATTGAATCAAAAATGGGGCAGAGCTGTTGTGAGATTGATTGTATTTTCAGGTTCTTAAAACAGTGGGAGCTATCGTTTTACAGACACCGAACGACAAAGAAAAGAGAAGGAGATGGATCCACAAATCCAGGAAACCAAACCTAGATCTGTGGATCCTGTTTGGTGTCAGCTAACATTCACTGATGCTGTATTTTTGGGTCCAATCAGACCTGAAATGACCTATTGTTTTGGCTAACTGTCCTTCTTAGTGCAGCTCTTGGTTTCATGATCAGATCTTTCATGGTTTTTGTCTTCATTTTGTGATTGTGAACCTTGTGCTCCTACATGATTAGTAAACTAACTGAAACTGAGGCCAACCTAGTTTTACAAATACGGGGGAACTGAAGAATAAAGCTACGACGGAGTATTAGGACCACAGAAGAAAAGAAAAACACTAGTCACTACCAGAATAAAGTCAGAAAATATGGAGATAAAACCTGGAATTTAATGAGAATAAAGTCGAATACAAAAAGAATCACAATGTTATGAGGATAAAGTCATAGTTATTAAAAAAAACTCATAATTTAACAAAAATGTCATTGGTTTATGAGATTAAAGTCGTCATATTCTGACAATAAAGCCATAATATTATCAGAATAATGTGTTAATTTAAACCAGGTGGTGTAAATCTGCTAATTTCCCAGAATCCAGTGGTGCCCTGCTGGTCCACAGCAGTAGTATCTGTGTTGGATAAAGGACTGGATCTGAACTAGACTCAGTAAATCTGCTCAGTCCCAGTAGATCATGCATATATTCACTGGGGTCAGTCCACGGTCTACTGGAAATGACCTTTGGATCAGCTGGTTCTGGGCCCTAGTTTTAGACCCTTTGGATCAGCTGGTTCTGGGCCCTAGTTTTGGAGCCTTTGGATCAGCTGGTTCTGGGCCCTAGTTTTAGACCCTTTGGATCAGCTGGTTCTGGGCCCTAGTTTTGGAGCCTTTGGATCAGCTGGTTCTGGGCCCTAGTTTTGGAGCCTTTGGATCAGCTGGTTCTGGGCCCTAGTTTTAGACCCTTTGGATCAGCTGGTTCTGGACCTAGTTTTAGACCCTTTGGATCAGCTGGTTCTGGGCCCTAGTTTTAGACCCTTTGGATCAGCTGGTTCTGGGCCCTAGTTTTAGACCCTTTGGATCAGCTGGTTCTGGGCCCTAGTTTTGGAGCCTTTGGATCAGCTGGTTCTGGGCCCTAGTTTTGGAGCCTTTGGATCAGCTGGTTCTGGGCCCTAGTTTTGGAGCCTTTGGATCAGCTGGTTCTGGACCTAGTTTTAGACCCTTTGGATCAGCTGGTTCTGGGCCCTAGTTTTGGACCCTGGTTGTCAGTCCTGATGAAACCATGTATATTAGTTTCAGGTCCAAATATCACTGACCCCCTCCCCCCTGGATCAGGTCTGGATCCTCCATTTGTGTCCACATGTCAGTGTTCATGGACCACTTGTTCTTTGGTAGCTGGTACAGATCCATGTCCAGTCCAACTGTCCTTCATTTAATTTCAGATTTCCCATGGTCCTTTTCTCTGGCTGTGTTTACTGCTATACTCCGTCATGTTGAGCAGGTTGGTTTAAGACACTCAGCCTGACTGAGAGGGGCGTGACCTGGGGGGGTACCCTCTATTTGCGACACTGTAATAACCCTTAACCCAAATTTAGTCTGAAATCACACCAAAAAAATCGAACTATTTATTGTGTTAAAAATACTTGAAAGTTTTTTTTTTTTTTTTTTTTTTTTTTTTTACATGTGTTTTTTTAGATCTCTGTCATTTGTCTTTTATGTTTGTTGTGCTTTTTTTCTTTTTTAGACCTCTGTCATTTGTCTTTTATGTTTGTTGTGCTTTTTTTTTTTTAGACCTCTGTCATTTGTCTTTTATGTTTGTTGTGTTTTTTAGATCTGTCATTTGTCCTTTTGACTCCAAACGTCTCTTTTTTCTTCTCCTGTTTCTCATTGGTCAAACAGGCGGGTTTTTCGTCGAAACCCCGCCCCCTCCCGTCCACCAGCACGCCTCGTGTCCGTCTCCAAGCAACGTCAGGAACCTGCCAGCCGGTCCGGTGCTCCGTCTGTCCGTCCGGACCCGGCGCGTCCCGGACTCAGACCCGCTCAGCCCCCCATGGTCCCGGACCGGTGCCATGAACGACCGGTACCACCGCGCGGCCCGGGACGGGCTCCTGGAGCCCCTGAAGGAGGCGACGCGGAGGGAGCTGAACGGCCCGGATGAGGACGGGATGACGCCGACGCTGTGGGCCGCCTACCACGGAAACCTGCACGCGCTCCGGCTGATAGTGGGCAGAGGGTGAGTCCGAACCGGGACCCGAACAGACCCGATCCGGGACCCGAACCCCGGGCCTGTCCGATCCGTTTAAGGGAGGTTAGTGTCGGTCAGAAAAAGTTCATTTAAACGGAGATACATGACAGACATGAGGATAAGGATTCAGAGAACAAAACAAAACAACAAACAAACAAAACAGGTTTTAATAAGGATTCAATAGAACCAAATACATACAAAAAAAAACAAAACAAAACAACAACAAACAAACAAACAAAACAGGTTTTAATAAGGATTCAATAGAACCAAATACATGCAAAAAACAAACAAACAAACAAAACAGGTTTTAATGAGGATTCAACTGAACCAAATTCATACAAAACCCAAAACAAAAAAAGAAAAAAAAAAAAAAGACAAATAGAACTTAATACAATAAATAAAAAATAGAACTAAATACAATTCAAAATTGAACTAAAAACAGTAAAAAAATAAATTTAAAAAATGACCTAAATACAACAAAAATAAATAAAAATAGAGCAAAATCCAATAAAATATAAATTTAAAAAACTGAAGTAGATACAATAAAGAAAATAACCAGATACAATAAAAATAAATGAAAAATAGAACCATATACAACAAAAAATAAATACAAAATACACAGTTTTATTGACTTAATTTAATTTAATTTAAATGAAAAATACACGACAGATGAATGGAGTTCACACATGAGGACACTGACATATAAAAACAACAAGTTCAACAGAATAAAGTCCAAGAAAAAGACAGAGACTTTCACTACTTTGAATTTATTTCACAGCTTTTATTATATTTGATTCTGTTGAAACTGATGGAAACACAACATGAGGATATTTATATTAAAATGAGGCTTTAATGAGGGTTCAATAGAACAAAGAATAAAAGACGAAAGACAAAAGACAGAGAATCAAGTCAAATGCAGAAAGTGAAAATAAAATACAGTTGTTCAACATCACATCTGAAGGAAGAAAAGGTCACATTGAATGGAAGAATTAAGGATTAACCCTTAAAAACCCAAACGTCCACCTTTAACCCTTAAAAACCCAAACGTCCACCTTTAACCCTTACAGACCCAAACGTCCGCCTTTAACCCTCACAGACCCAAACGTCCACCTTTAACCCTTAAAAACCCAAACGTCCACCTTTAACCCTCACAGACCCAAACGTCCACCTTTAACCCTTAAAAACCCAAACGTCCACCTTTAACCCTTACAGACCCAAACGTCCATCTTTAACCCTTACAGACCCAAACGTCCATCTTTAACCCTTACAGACCCAAACGTCCACCTTCAACCCTTACAGACCCAAACGTCCTCCTTTAACCCTCACAGACCCAAACGTCCACCTTTAACCCTCACAGACCCAAACGTCCACCTTTAACCCTCACAGACCCAAACGTCCTCCTTTAACCCTCACAGACCCAAACGTCCACCTTTAACCCTTACAGACCCAAACGTCCACCTTTAACCCTTACAGACCCGTCTGCTCTGCGCAAACAGAAGGTGGATCAGCTCAGCCTTTTGTTCGATGATTTAATCCCTTATCTGCCACGAGCTGACTGAGGCCTCATATGGCAGCGTCATTACAGCAGCAGATTAAAGGTCGTACTGATGAACGCCGTCATGGTTGACTGGGAGAGTTTGGCTGGTGGATGCAGGGGCTGATGGGAAATCGGCGACTGACGGCCAGTCCTGCAGCCGTTGGTCAGGTGACTGTCAAGTTTCAACAGTTTCAGGTTTACATGTCATGTAGTACCATGGCAGTGGAACAGTCTCCGCCTGCTATCCAAAAATAAATAAAGAAATAACAATAACAATCACAGCAACAATAAAAATGCTGAACCTTCCAGTCCAGGTTTGGATGACTGGTGTCCTGTCTGCTGTCCAGAGCCTTTTTCCTGCTGTGGTTTGTGTAGATGTCCTGTTGTCATGGTAACAATGGAGCTCCAATGACTTCAGAGGCTGATCTGACTGTTCTGATCAGGAGGGTGTGGTCATGTGACCTCATATTCCCAAACCATCCCAACCAATCGCAATGAGTCTAATGTGAATAAAAACAGTTTGAACTGAATGTATAAATGTGTCTGTTGTTCGATGCCAGTTTTTCAAACACATTAAACTCATTAAATGTCTGGAAGCATCTGACTGTTTTCCACCACATTCTAATGTTCCTTCCCCTCTGACTCCTCCCCGTTCTCCTTTTCCCCCTCTGACTCCCCCCCCCCCCCCCCCCCCCCCCCCCCTTCTCCCCCCCCCCCCCTCCCCCTCTTCCTCCTGTCCCCCGCCACCCCCCCCCCCCCCCCCCCCCCCCCTCCAGAGGTGACCCAGATAAATGTGACATCTGGGGGAACACCCCCCTCCACCTGGCAGCTGCCAATGGCCACCACAGCTGCCTTTCCTTCCTGGTTTCGTTTGGGTCTAACCTCTGGTGTCTGGACAATGACTACCACACTCCTCTGGACATGGCCGCCGCCAAAGGTCACATGGACTGCGTCCGCTACCTGGACTCCATCGCCGCCAAGCAGATGGCGCTCAACCCCAAGCTGGTGAGGAAACTAAAAGATCGGGCGTTTCGTGTCGCCGAGCGCCGGATCAAGGAGTGCTCTGAGCTCCAGCGGAAGCACCGCCGACGCATGGAGAAGAAGTTCATGAAGGAGGCGGCGGTGTCGGACAACGTGGACGCCATGAGCTTCTCCAGCTACACCAGCGGCAGCACGTTGAGTCGCAAGTTCAACACCGTCACCTCCAACATGCCCTACTCACAGGTGACGTCCAAAAAACACAACCCTAACCCCTAACCCTAACCCTTACCCTAACCCACCAAGGACAGGAGATGATGGAACCAGAGCGAAACTACCAAGAGGCACATAAGCAGACCAAATGAGCCCAAAAGGGTCAGGGTTTAGGGTTAGGGTCAGGGTTTAGGGTTAAAGTTAGGATGTGATCTACTTTTTAATACACGTCAGTTATTTGGTGGCTTGTCCATTTGTTCATTGTTGACTTTAAATCAGCAGAATGTGGCCAATGTGAGTGTTGACCTTTGACCCTCAGTCTGACTGTGTCCTCAGGCAACCTTACACTCCACGGCAAAGGGAAAGGCCAAGATCCAGAGGAAACTGGAGAAGAAGAAACAGGTGGACGGGACGTTCAAGATCTATGAGGACGGGAGGAAAAGCGTGCGCTCGCTGTCCGGCCTCCAGTTGGGAAACGACGTCATGTTCCTCAAACAGGGAACCTATGCCCCCCCCAAGGACTGCTCCCGCCTCAACATCCGTCACATGTTCCTCCGTGATGACGACGACGACGGCGTGTCTCGTGCCATAAGCGACCCAGGCCTCCACGAAGCCGCATACTCAGAGATCAGCGCCGACTCGGGCCGGGACTCGCTGTTCACCCGACCCGGGCTCGGCACCATGGTGTTCAGGAGGAACTATGCCGGTAGCGTGTTTGGCATTGGGGGGCGGGACGATGGCAGCGTGGCCGGGAGCGAACCCGTGGGCCGGGTGCCCAACGTTCACCTCCGTGGCCGCCTGCCCCGCCGCTCGCCGAGCCTGGATGAGGACAGTATGGGCAGTGCTCTGAGTCTGCAGGACCAGAACCTGCAGGAGCCACCCTGGCAGGATGAGAACCTGGGCTCGGAGGAGGACCCCGAACCAGAGACCTGTCCTCTGGACACGTTCCTGGCCTCGCAGAGCCTCGGCGAGTTCATCAACATTCTGAAGAGGGAGCGGATCGACCTGGCCGCCCTGCTGTTGTGTTCAGAACGGGACCTGAACAGCATCCACATCCCCTTAGGACCACGGAAGAAACTCCTGGAGGCCTGCAGGAGGCGCCTGGATGCCCTGAACCGACCCCCGGCCATAGAGGACACTGAGCTCTGAAAGTCTGCCTGGGTCCACAACCCTAACCCTAACCCTCACCCTAACCCTGGACCGACCCCAGGCCATGGAGGACACTGAGCTCTGAAAGTCTGCCTGGGTCCACAACCCTAACCCTAACCCTCACCCTAACCCTGGACCGACCCCAGGCCATGGAGGACACTGAGCTCTGAAAGTCTGCCTGGGTCCACAACCCTAACCCTAACCCTGGACCGACCCCAGGCCATGGAGGACACTGAGCTCTGAAAGTCCGCCTGGGTCCACCACCCTAACCCTAACCCTAACCTTGGGCCGACCCCAGGCAATGGAGGACACCGAGCTCTGAAAGTCCGCCTGGGTCCACAACCCTAACCCTAATCCTAACCCTGGACCGACCCCAGGCCATGGAGGACACCGAGCTCTGAAAGTCCGCCTGGGTCCAGAACCCTAACCCTAACCCTAACCTTGGACCGACCCCAGGCCATGGAGGAGACCGAGCTCTGAAACTCCACCTGGGTCCAGAACCCTAACCCTAACCCTGGACCGACCCCAGGCCATGGAGGACACCGAGCTCTGAAAGTCCGTATGGATCCAGAACCCTAATCCTAACCCTGGGTCCAGAACAACTGGACATCTAGTGGACACATAAGCCACTGTTTCAACTGGGTTCTGGAGATTGAACTCCTGAGGCCTGAACGCTGCACGTTCATCAGTAAATCATGGTTCCACGTCTGGAGAACCCTAACTCTAACCTATGGTTCCACATCTGGAGAACCTTAACCCTAACCCATGGTTCCACACCTGGAGAACCCTAACCCTAACCCATGGTTCCACATCTGGAGAACCCTAAGCCTAACCCATGGTTCCACATCTGGAGAACACTAACCCTAACCTATGGTTCCACATCTGGAGAACCTTAACCCTAACCCATCATTCCACACCTGGAGAACCCTAACCCTAACCTGTGGTTCCACATCTGGAGAACCTTAACCCTAACCCATCATTCCACACCTGGAGAACCCTAACCCTAACCCATGGTTCCACATCTGGAGAATCCTAACTCTAACCCATGGTTCCAGATCTGGAGAACCCTAATCCATGGTTCCACTTCTGGAGAACCTGATTTAAATACACAGAAACAAAGGGGAGTTGAAACCAGAAGATCAACGACCAACACATGAATTCAATGTCTATGTTGGTTTTCCACTTTAACTCTGTCATTAGGTTTAAGGGTTAGGGTTAGGGATAGGGTTATCATCATTCATGATGTTATTGAAGTGTCAGTTAAAACTAGAATATCATGGACCTTTTCATTCACTCATTGTCTCCTTTGTAGATATTTAACCCTAACCCTTAAAGGCTGATGTTCAGGACCAGGGTTTAACCCTAACCCTTAAAGGCTGATGTTCAGGACCAGGGTTTAACCCTAACCCAGGGTTTATCTACAGTCTGTGACCAGAGCAGCTGGGTTTTCCTGTTAAATATTGCCCTCTAGTGCCCCATTCATGTATTTACCCTAACCCTAACCCTGGTCCAAATGGACCTCAGGACAGGGTTAAGGTTCTCCACAGATGGGTTAGGGTTAGAGTCAAACAGCTGATGAACTATTTCCTCCTGATCCATGTATTAGTAAGTATTTATTGTCCGTTTGACATATTTTTAATGTTCCCTTATGTTTGACTCCTGAACATTTATTGACCAATGGGTTAGGTTAAGGGTAAGCATTAGCTTTAGGGTAAGCATTAGTGTAGGGTTAGGGTTAAACATTAAGGTAGGATTAGGGTAAGGTTAAGCATTAGGGTAGGGTTAGGATAAGGGTTAAGCATTAGGGTTAGGGTTCGGGTAGGCATTAGGGTAGGGTAAGGGTAAGCATTAGGGCAGGTTTAGGATAAGCATTAGGGTAGGGTTAGGGTAGGCATTAAGGTAGGGTTAGGGTAAAGGTAAGTATTAGGGTAAGGGTAAGCATTAGGGTAAGGGTAAGTGTTAGGGTCAATGGGCGTCAGTTTTTTTTTCGGTGTCAGAGTGGACTTTTGACCACAGAACCGGTTTTTATTATAAAATCCATCCATGTGTTTTCATATGTTTAATAAAATACAAGTAAAACTAAACTAACTAAACTCCAAATCTGATTTTTATTCAGATTTCCTGTTTTTGTTTTTGTTTCTGTTTTTTCATTCCGGTGGAAACATCACATTTTCTGTCCTTTTAATTAATGTGTTTTTCTATTGAAGTTTCAATTTTCATCTGTATCTGATGGTCTGGGGGCTTCAGCAGGGGCAGTGTTTGTGTTTTGTGTAGTTTGGGTGTGCGGTCACCAGGGGGCAGTGTTTGTGTGTTGTGTAGTTTGGGTGTGCGGTCACCAGGGGCAGTGTTTGTGTTTTGTGTAGTTTGGGTGTGCGGTCACCAGGGGCAGTGTTTGTGTTTTGTGTAGTTTGGGTGTGCGGTCACCAGGGGGCAGTGTTTGTGTGTTGTGTAGTTTGGGTGTGCGGTCACCAGGGGCAGTGTTTGTGTTGTGTAGTTTGGGTGTGCGGTCACCAGGGGCAGTGTTTGTGTGTTGTGTAGTTTGGGTGTGCGGTCACCAGGGGCAGTGTTTGTGTGTTGTGTAGTTTGGGTGTGCGGTCACCAGGGGCAGTGTTTGTGTTTTGTGTAGTTTGGGTGTGCGGTCACCAGGGGCAGTGTTTGTGTTTTGTGTAGTTTGGGTGTGCGGTCACCAGGGGCAGTGTTTGTGTGTTGTGTAGTTTGGGTGTGCGGTCACCAGGGGGCAGTGTTTGTGTTTTGTGTAGTTTGGGTGTGCGGTCACCAGGGGCAGTGTTTGTGTTTTGTGTAGTTTGGGTGTGCGGTCACCAGGGGCAGTGTTTGTGTTTTGTGTAGTTTGGGTGTGCGGTCACCAGGGGCAGTGTTTGTGTGTTGTGTAGTTTGGGTGTGCGGTCACCAGGGGGCAGTGTTTGTGTTTTGTGTAGTTTGGGTGTGCGGTCACCAGGGGGCAGTGTTTGTGTTTTGTGTAGTTTGGGTGTGCGGTCACCAGGGGGCAGTGTTTGTGTTTTGTGTAGTTTGGGTGTGCGGTCACCAGGGGGCAGTGTTTCTCTTCTGAAGCGTCTTTATGTTTCCTGGATGTTTTTGTCACATGTGGAAGAGGAAGCAGTTTGGATTAATCATCAGGGTTAGGGTTAGGGGTTTAGGGGGTTAGGGGTTTAGGGGGTTAGGGTTTGGGTTTGGGTTGTTCAGACAGAATGTGAGCAGTAGTGCCTTCATCTGCAGGATGCTCCTCAAACACTGGGGGGGGGGGGGGGGGGTGTCACATGATCTGGATGATCACATGATCCAGGGTGGTGTTGTGATGACAGCTGTGTGTGATCTACTTCCATGTGGAGGAGGAACTGGGGGGAGGAGCTGGTCTACAGGATGAGGTGCTGGGGGGAGGAGCTGGTCTACAGGAAGAGGAACTGGGGGGAGGAGCTGGTCTACAGGAGGAGGAACTGGGGGGAGGAGCTGGTCTACAGGAGGAGTCAGTGTGCCTGGTGTCAGGGTTAGGTGTGTCAGAGCCTCCTGTGCAGATCCAGGAACAGCAGCCAGACCAGTTCTGTTTAGACCAGTTCTGTCTAGACCAGTTCTATTCAGACCAGTTCTATTTAAACCTGCTGGCAAAGTGTAAGAGCAGCTGACATGGCAGATCCAGATCAGACCTACACCCAGAACCACACCTGTCCAGGTGAGTCCACCACAGGACACAGACCTGGACCCAGAACCAAAACCTGTCCAGGTGAGTCCACCACACAGGACACAGACCTGGACCCAGAACCACACCTGTCCAGGTGAGTCCACCACAGGACACAGACCTGGACCCAGAACCACACCTGTCCAGGTGAGTCCACACAGGACACAGACCTGGACCCAGAACCACACCTGTCCAGGTGAGTCCACACAGGACACAGACCTGGACCCAGAACCACATCTGTCCAGGTGAGTCCACCACAGGACACAGACCTGGACCCAGAACCACACCTGTCCAGGTGAGTCCACACAGGACACAGACCTGGACCCAGAACCACACCTGTCCAGGTGAGTCCACACAGGACACAGACCTGGACCCAGAACCACATCTGTCCAGGTGAGTCCACCACAGGACACAGACCTGGACCCAGAACCACACCTGTCCAGGTGAGTCCACACAGGACACAGACCTGGACCCAGAACCACACCTGTCCAGGTGAGTCCACACAGGACACAGACCTGGATCCTTTTGCTCCTCTTTTTGGTTTTATTTGTCTCCTGTCGCTGATACCTGGACTTTCCAAAACAGACTCGAATTTAGCAGTTTTTACTGTTTTTCTTCAATGTGAAGAACTAAGCCTGACTTTAGTATTGTGTCAGATTGAATCTAACTAAGCTTGACTTTAGTATTGTGTCAGATTGAATCTAACTAAGCCTGACTTTAGTATTGTGTCAGATTGAATCTCACTAAGCCTGACTTTAGTATTGTGTCAGATTGAATCTAACTAAGCCTGACTTTAGTATTGTGTCAGATTGAATCTAACTAAGCCTGACTTTATTGTGTCGGATTGAATCTAACCAAGCCTGACTTTAGTATTGTGTCAGATTGAATCTAACCAAGCCTGACTTTATTATTGTGTCAGATTAATCTAACCAAGCCTGACTTTATTATTGTGTCAGATTAATCTAAACAAGCCTGACTTTATTATTGTGTCAGATTAATCTAACTAAGCATGACTTTATTACTGTGTCAGATTGAATCTAACTAAGTCTGACTTTATTCTTGAGTCAGATTGAGTCTAACTAAGCCTGACTTTATTATTGAGTCAGACTGAATCTAACTAAGCCTGACTTTATTCTTGAGTCAGATTGAATCTAACTAAGCCTGACTTTATTATGGAGTCAGATTGAATCTAACTAAGCCTGACTTTATTGAGTCAGATTGAATCTAACTAAGATTGATTTCATTATTGTGTCAGATTGAATCTAACTAAGCCTGACTTTATTCTTGAGTCAGATTGAAGCTAACTAAGCCTGACTTTATTATTGATTCAGATTGAATCTAACTAAGCCTGACTTTATTATTGAGTCAGATTGAATCTAACTAAGCCTGACTTTATTATTGTGTCAGATTGAATCTAACTAAACCTGACTTTATTATTGTGTCAGATTGAATGTAACTAAGCCTGACTTTACTATTGTGTCAGATTAATCTAACTAAACCAGACTTTATTATTGAGTCAGATTGAATCTAACTAAGCCTGACTTTATCATTGAGTCAGATTGATTCTAACTAAACCTGACGTTATTATTGTGTCAGATTGAATCTAACTAAACCTGACTTTATTATTGTGTCAGATTGAATGTAACTAAGCCTGACTTTATTATTGTGTCAGATTGAATCTAATTTAGCCTGACTTTATTGTGTCAGATTGAGTCTAACCAAGCCTGACTTTATTATTGTGTCAGATTAATCTAACTGAACCTGACTTTATTATTGAGTCAGATTGAATCTAACTAAGCCTGACTTTATTACTGTGTCAGATTGAATCTAACTAAGCCTGACATTATTCCTGAGTCAGATTGAATCTAACTTGGCCTGACTTTATTATTGAGTCAGATTGAATCTAACTAAGCCTGACTTTATTCTTGAGTCAGATTGAATCTAACTAAGCCTGACTTTATTATTGAGTCAGATTGAATCTAACTAAGCCTGACTTTATTATTGTGTCAGATTGAATCTAACTAAGCCTGACTTTATCATTGAGTCACATTGAATCTAACTAAGCCTGACTTTATTCTTGAGTCAGATTGAATCTAACTAAGCCTGACTTTATTATTGAGTCAGATTGAATCTAACTAAGCCTGACTTTATTATTGTGTCAGATTGAGTCTAACTAAGCCTGACTTTATTGAGTCAGATTGAGTCTAACTAAGCCTGACTTTATTACTGAGTCAGATTGAAAGCAGTGGTTTGTGTGAAACAGGAACAGGAGTGGTTGTTACAATAAGAGCCAAACGTTAGCAACTTCACAGTTTAACACTATTCAGTCTGTAAGGTTTAAAGGTGGACGTTTGGGTCTTTAAGGGTTAAAGGTGGACGTTTGGGTCTGTAAGGGTTAAAGGTGGACGTTTGGGTCTGTAAGGGTTAAAGGTGGACGTTTGGGTCTTTAAGGGTTAAAGGTGGACGTTTGGGTCTTTAAGGGTTAAAGGTGGACGTTTGGGTCGGTAAGGGTTAAAGGTGGACGTTTGGGTCTTTAAGGGTTAAAGGTGGACGTTTGGGTCTGTAAGGTTTAAAGGTGGACGTTTGGGTCTGTAAGGTTTAAAGGTGGACGTTTGGGTGTTTAAGGGTTAAAGGTGGATGTTTGGGTGTTTAAGGGTTAAAGGTGGACGTTTGGGTCTTTAAGGGTTAAAGGTGGACATTTGAGTCTGAAAGGGTTAAAGGTGGATGTTTGGGTCTGTAAAGGTTAAAGGTGGACATTTGGGTCTTTAAGAGTTAAAGGTTTACGTTTGGGTCTGTGAGGGTTAAGGGTGGACATTTGGGTTTTTAAGGGTTAAAGGTGGACGTTTGGGTGTTTAAGGGTTAAAGGTGGACGTTTGTGTGTTTAAGGGTTAAAGGTGGACGTTTGGGTCTTTAAGGGTTAAAGGTGGACGTTTGGGTGTTTAAGGGTTAAAGGTGGACGTTTGGGTTTTTAAGGGTTAAAGGTGGACGTTTGGGTCTGTAAGGGTTAAAGGTGGACGTTTGGGTGTTTAAGGGTTAAAGGTGGACGTTTGGGTGTTTAAGGGTTAAAGGTGGACTTTTGGGTTTTTAAGGGTTAAAGGTGGACGTTTGGGTCTGTAAGGGTTAAAGGTGGATGTTTGGGTTTTTAAGGGTTAAAGGTGGACGTTTGGGTCTGTAAGGGTTAAAGGTGGACGTTTGGGTGTTTAAGGGTTAAAGGTGGACGTTTGGGTCTTTAAGGGTTAAAGGTGGACGTTTGGGTGTTTAAAGGTTAAAGGTGGATGTTTGGGTCTTTAAGGGTTAAAGGTTTACGTTTGGGTCATTAAGGGTTAAAGGTGGACATTTGGGTTTTTAAGGGTTAAAGGTGGACGTTTGGGTGTTTAAGGGTTAAAGGTGGATGTTTGGGTCTTTAAGGGTTAAAGGTTTACGTTTGGGTCATTAAGGGTTAAAGGTGGACATTTGGGTTTTTAAGGGTTAAAGGTGGACGTTTGGGTGTTTAAGGGTTAAAGGTGGACGTTTGGGTTTTTAAGGGGTAACAGTAAAAACAGTAAAACATGTGAAATGTGTCAAAGCTAATGGTTTTCTGGTTTGACTCAGGTATGTTTAGTTGAAAACTTCTTCAATTTGGTTTTTAAAGGTGGGAACGCTGTTAAAGATACAATAAGAATAAGAGACAAAAATGTGACGATAATAGAAAAAGACAAAGATGGAAATTTGGATCAAAATGAAAAACAAGAAAAAAACAACGTAAAGAATGAAGATGATGAAAAACTACTTTAACCACAGAATCTGAGCGGAACAGGGACCAGAGTTCACGTGAGACCCCCCAGAGTCCACCTGAGACCATCCAGAGTCCAACCGAGACCCCCCAGAGTCCACCTGAGACCCTTCAGAGTCTAGACCCACAGAGTCCACCTGAGACCCTCCAGAGTCCAGACCCACAAAGTCCACCTGAGACCCTCCAGAGTCCTGCTAAAGTTCCACAGACCAGCACCGAAACTAAAACCAAAGAGGATAGTGAAGACCCCAAGACCACGGAGGAGACCCAGATCCCGGAGTATCTGAAGGAGTACGAAGACCCCGACAAGCCTGAGGAGGAGGAGCCTCTGGGGCCCGACGACGTGGTCTGCGACTCCTGCATGGAGACCCCCCGCCGGGCCGTCAAGTCCTGCCTCACCTGCCTGGTGTCGTACTGCCAGCCCCACCTCCGGCCGCACCTGGAGAACCCCAAGTTCCAGAACCACCGCCTGCTGGAGCCACTGAGGGACATTGAGAGGCGGACCTGCGAGACCCACAAGAGGCCCCTGGAGCTGTTCTGCCAGGCCGACAGCCACTGCGTCTGCCAGGACTGTGTGTCTGAAGACCACCGAGGACACAAGACCGTCCCTGTGGAGGAGGCCCGGCACCGCATCCAGGCAGGTCCAACACAGACCACATACAGACCACATCCAACACAGACCACATCCAAACCACATACAGACCACATCCAACACAGACCACATACAGACCACATCCAACACAGACCACATCCAACACAGACAACATAAAGACCACATCCAACACAGACCACATCCAACACAGACCACATCCAAACCACATACAGACCACATCCAACACAGACCACATACAGACCACATCCAACACAGACCACATCCAACACAGACAACATAAAGACCACATCCAACACAGACCACATACAGACAACATCCAACACAGACCACATACAGACCACATCCAACACAGACCACATACAGACCACATCCAACACAGACCACATCCAACACAGACAACATAAAGACCACATCCAACACAGACCACATACAGACCACATCCAACACAGACCACATCCAGACCACATCCAACACAGACCACATACAGACCACATCCAACACAGACCACATACAGACCACATCCAACACAGACCACATCCAAACCACATACAGACCACATCCAACACAGACCACATACAGACCACATCCAACACAGACCACATCCAACACAGACAACATAAAGACCACATCCAACACAGACCACATACAGACAACATCCAACACAGACCACATACAGACCACATCCAACACAGACCACATCCAGACCACATCCAACACAGACCACATGCAGACTACATCCAGACCACATCCAACACAGACCACATACAAACCACATACAGACCACATCCAACACAGACCACATACAGACCACATTAACAAATACCACATACAGACCACATCCAACACAGACCACATACAAACCACATACAGACCACATCCAACACAGACCACATCCAACACAGACCACATACAGACCACATTAACAAATACCACATCCAGACCGCATCCAACACAAACCACATACAGACCACATTAACAAATACCACATACAGACCACATCCAACACAGACCACATACAGACCATATACAGACCACATCCAGACCACATTTAACACAGACCACATAAAGACCACATGGTCTGGGGTTGTCCACATGGGTTCAGGGTTCTGGTCTGGTCTGGGTTTGGTTCAGAACCTCAGTCAGTCAAATCAAAGACCCCGTTTACACTGATCCCGATCAATATGTGATGATTATTGATGATGTAAATGGTCTAATCTGGGTCCAAATTGTCTGACGTGTCCCAGGGTCTAAACCAGGGGTGGTTTTTTTGGCTCAGGGGGCCATGTTGACTTTTAAAAAGTGACAGACGGGCAGTCAGCACAAGATACAATACATATAAAAAACACATTTGTTAAGAGTACATATCAAACATAAACAGAAAAAAACATTCCAGTGTTAATAAACCTTTAGTGGAACAGTGTAGTTGATCAGCCATTTTTACGAGTGCATGGAAGTCTGGTGTTGGGTTAGGGTGTCAGTTCTCAGAACAGATCTGAGGTGTTCATCTGTGGGTGCTCTGTTGGTGTTCATCAAAAGTCTGTTCACTGACATATGTAGAGCCAAACAACAGCAGCATCCTCTGTTCCATCTTCTGGATGTTTGGAGATTTGGCTGAACTTAATGAAGCACAAAACTTATCCAGTTTAAAGGAGTTGAACTTCTGCTTTAACACCATGTCACATTGGAGATCAGTCAGTTCCAACTGTAACTTTCTGTGGCACCGTTTCAGGGTCAACCCTAACCCTAACCCTGTTCCTAACCCTAACCCTGTGAGGCAGACATGACACCAGCTGAAGTGACTGGTCCATTTTTCCAAAATCACAGAACCGTCAGCAGAATTCTTCATGCAGCTCATCCAGTATTTCCTGCATTTGTTCACATGTTGCTTTTTGCTCTTTTAACGTAGCCGGTGTGGGGAAATGAACCAATGACTGATCTGACATGTGCTTTAACATAAAACTACTTGGTCTGGAAGGCTCTGGCGCCTGCTCTCATTTCATGCACAAACAGGTTTTTCTCTTGTAGCTTCATGTTCAGCTCGTTCATGTGTGTCCGTATGTCCACAGGAAAAGCGCCATCACAAAGCACATCTGTGTCATTCAGTTCAGGAAAACTGTCAGTGTTCTCCAAAAATGAACTCATCTGTTTGAGCTCTCACACTCGTTGACATACTTTCCCAAACTGAACCAGTGGACATTAGAATGGTAAAGCACGTCTCTGAGATCAGCCTCAGTTTATTCAAGAAAATGAATAAACTGATGATGCTGAAGTCCCCTCGCTCCGATAAAGTGAACGAATTTCACTACTGGCTTCACTCCGTGGTCCAGCTGACACACAGGTTTCCACAGTGTTTCCTGGTGAACTGTGCAGTGTAGGAAAAGGAGCTCCTGCTCAGGTGCTCCTCTTTCAGCCTGTCCTGGACGTTTTTTCCGTCAGATTTGCTGATCCATCTGTACTAACGTTGGCCAGTCTACTCCATGGTAACTGGTGCCTCTGTATGACCACTGACACACTCTTATAGAAATCCTCTCCGTGTTTTTCCTTTTAGTGATTCCATCTCCTAAAACTCCTCCGTTATCTCCAAATGTTCATGAATCCCTCTGTTAATAATTCAAAGCTGAGCGCTGTCCTTTATGTCACTGCTTTCGTCCAGTGCCAAAGACTAGAATGGAAATGACTCCGCTTTTTTGTTTAGCTTGACAGTTAAATTTTCGTCAGTAGTTCAACATGGTGAGTCACTGTCCTGTCTGATGAGCTCATGTGTTCAAATGTGTCTTTGCTCTCAGGACATAAACACTTGCTGTCTCTACTTTCACTCTTTGACAAATTCCCCTTCAGACAAAGGCTTTTGGCTTTTGCTCATTTAATGCCAGTAAAGAACTCGTCTTGCTGTTTGATTCTTGGATGGAAGCTGTTCGGATAAAGGGGTTTTGCTGAGCCTGTAAGCTAGCTACCAACCTATGAGCGGTAGCCGTCCATTCTTATGTTGACATGTTGTTAGCATAATTAGCATGCTTGGTGGAAAAGTGACGGCTGATGTATTCCTTTAAAACTGCAACAGGTTATTGTCAAATCAGACAAACAGCCTTTGAGCAGACTGCAGGAAAACAGTATTTAGGGTTCCATTCCTTATTAAACACTCACTGTCCACTTTTCTGTTCTTTGACGTTGCTGCACATGGTTCTGAGCAGTAGAAAAGTGAGAACACCAAGTGGCTCAGGCTCCTAATGCGCCACCTGGTGGTCAAATGCCTGTCATTACAAGTCAAATGAATGCAATCATTCAATCATTCACATCAAATATGGATTCTGGACCTATCTGAGGTGGGCTGGATTAAAAAGACCAACGGACTTAACCCTAACCCTGTTCCTAACCCTGGTCTAACCCTAACCCTGGTCTAACCGGTCCAAGGTCTTTGACATGTCTGTGTGCCCTCAGAAGGAACTGATGGACAAACAGACGGAGATGAAAAAGACGGTGGCAGCGGCGGAGAACGCCATCAACAAACTACAGGTCAACACTGTCTGCATAGAGGTAAACAAACAAACAAACAAACAAACTACAGGTCAACACTGTCTGCATAGAGGTAAACAAACAAACAAGCAAGCAAACAAACAAACTACAGGTCAACACTGTCTGCATAGAGGTAAACAAACAAGCAAGCAAACGAACAAACTACAGGTCAACACTGTCTGCATAGAGGTAAACAAACAAACAAGCAAGCAAACAAACAAACTACAGGTCAACACTGTCTGCATAGAGGTAAACAAACAAACAAACAAACCACAGGTCAACACTGTCTGCATAGAGGTAAACAAACAAGCAAGCAAACGAACAAACTACAGGTCAACACTGTCTGCATAGAGGTAAACAAACAAGCAAGCAAACAAACAAACTATAGGTCAACACTGTCTGCATAGAGGTAAACAAACAAACAAACAAACTGCAGGTCAACACTGTCTGCATAGAGGTAAACAAACAAACAAACAAACTACAGGTCAACACTGTCTGCATAGAGGTAAACAAACAAGCAAGCAAACGAACAAACTACAGGTCAACACTGTCTGCATAGAGGTAAACAAACAAGCAAGCAAACAAACAAACTACAGGTCAACACTGTCTGCATAGAGGTAAACAAACAAACAAACAAACTACAGGTCAACACTGTCTGCATAGAGGTAAACAAACAAACAAACAAACTACAGGTCAACACTGTCTGCATAGAGGTAAACAAACAAGCAAGCAAACGAACAAACTACAGGTCAACACTGTCTGCATAGAGGTAAACAAACAAACAAACAAACTACAGGTCAACACTGTCTGCATAGAGGTAAACAAACAAGCAAGCAAACGAACAAACTACAGGTCAACACTGTCTGCATAGAGGTAAACAAACAAACAAACAAACTACAGGTCAACACTGTCTGCATAGAGGTAAACAAACAAACAAGCAAGCAAACAAACAAACTACAGGTCAACACTGTCTGCATAGAGGTAAACAAACAAACAAACAAACCACAGGTCAACACTGTCTGCATAGAGGTAAACAAACAAGCAAGCAAACGAACAAACTACAGGTCAACACTGTCTGCATAGAGGTAAACAAACAAGCAAGCAAACAAACAAACTATAGGTCAACACTGTCTGCATAGAGGTAAACAAACAAACAAACAAACTGCAGGTCAACACTGTCTGCATAGAGGTAAACAAACAAACAAACAAACTACAGGTCAACACTGTCTGCATAGAGGTAAACAAACAAGCAAGCAAACGAACAAACTACAGGTCAACACTGTCTGCATAGAGGTAAACAAACAAGCAAGCAAACAAACAAACTACAGGTCAACACTGTCTGCATAGAGGTAAACAAACAAACAAACAAACTACAGGTCAACACTGTCTGCATAGAGGTAAACAAACAAACAAACAAACTACAGGTCAACACTGTCTGCATAGAGGTAAACAAACAAGCAAGCAAACGAACAAACTACAGGTCAACACTGTCTGCATAGAGGTAAACAAACAAACAAACAAACTACAGGTCAACACTGTCTGCATAGAGGTAAACAAACAAGCAAGCAAACGAACAAACTACAGGTCAACACTGTCTGCATAGAGGTAAACAAACAAACAAACAAACTACAGGTCAACACTGTCTGCATAGAGGTAAAACAAACAAACAAACAAACTACAGGTCAACAGTGTCTGCATAGAGGTAAAACAAACAAACAAACAAACTACAGGTCAACAGTGTCTGCATAGAGGTGAAACAAACAAACAAACTACAGGTCAACAGTGTCTGCATAGAGGTAAAACAAACAAACGAACAAGAAGAAGGTACGACTGGAGGAGGAGGGGCAGATCTGATCTGTTTCTTCTTCCTCCTCCTCGTCCTCCTCCTCCTCTTCTTCCTCCTCTTCCTCTACCTCCTCCTTCCTTCTCCTCCTCTAGGTTAAAGGTTAAAGGTGTCTCTTCATCTCCTTTTCAGAACTCTGTGTCGGAGGTTCGCTCCGTCATCTCCTCCTCCTTTGATCGGCTCCAGGCGTCGGTGGAAAAAGCCAAGAAGGAGGTGACGGAGATCCTGGAGGGGGAGGAGCAGCAGGCACTGAAGCAGGCCCAGGGGATCCGGGTCCACCTGGAGCACAGGTGTACGGACCTGAAGAAGACCCAGGCCCAGGTGGACCGGATCACCAGGAACCACAACCATGTGGACTTCCTGCAGGTAAACCACCACACCAACTAACCCAGACCCTAACCCAGACCAGGAGGTGTTCACTGACCCTAACCCAGACCAGGAGATGTTCACTGACCCTAACCAAGACCAGGGGGTGTTCACTGACCCTAACCCAGACCCAGACCAGGAGGCGTTCACTGACCCTAACCCAGACCAGGAGGTGTTCACTGACCCTAACCCAGACCAGGAGGTGTTCACTGACTGTAACCCAGACCAGGTGGCGTTCACTGACCCTAACCCAGACCAGGAGGCGTTCACTGACCCTAACCAAGACCAGGGGGTGTTCACTGACCCTAACCCAGACCCAGACCAGGAGGCGTTCACTGACCCACCATCCTGAGTGGAATCCAACCCATTGTTCAGTCACATCTGTCTTTCTGCTGTCGCCGTACACTTACCGTATTTTTAAACAAACTTTATTAAGAGCCTCAACAATACAATCAAACATTACAAGCAACAGATAATTCATCCAAAGGGATTGAGCTGCTTTTTTTGAGTTGATCAGCGCTAAAGAATGAAATAGGTCCAGTCAGTCCTGGCATCCTCAGATGGGGTCATGTGATGCTTTTCCTCTGATAGTTACCAACAATCCAACCAATAAAGAGGTACAAACATGAAGAAACAATGAACAAAAATGAACCAAAAATGAGGAAAAAAAAGCCACAATCAGCAAAACAGACAAAAATGTACAAAATAGTCAAAGAGCATCAATCAGAAATGGGAAAAATATTAAACAAAATGGACCAAAAAGCATAAAACCAACTAAATAAAGATGAACAAAATACCCAAAAAAAGGAGGAAAAAACAATGAACAGAGCAATATTTGAACAAGTAAAGACAATAAAGAAATAATCAAAAGTAGCAAAAAGTATTAAATTAATGAATAAATTAAATCATTAAGGAAAAAAATGACAGTATAATAAAACAGAACAAAACTGTACAAAATAATGAAGAAAATGGACAATAACGAATCATTAGTAAACGAAGAAATTAAGAAACTGGCCAAAAAAAGGTACAACAATAAAGACACAATTGCCAAAAGGAAGAAAATAAAAAAAAAAAAATTAAAAAATTAAAAATAAATAAATAAATTAGACAAATTAATCAAAGAACATTAATGAAAAAAAAAAAAACTAAAAAAAACTGAAAACACAATCAACTACATGAATAAAAATGAACAAAATACTCCACAGTACGTGTTTGTGACATTTGTGTCCATTTTTCTGTCCTTCCTGGTATTTGGTGCTGGAATTTTTCAGGAATACTCGGAGTGGAGGAAGGAGGCGGCTGATGTTTCCCTCCCCGGCGTCTCCATCGGTTTGACCGACAGCCTGGCCTCCTTCAGCCGGGTCATCGTCGACTCCACTGATGAGCTGTGCCGAGCGCTGGTTTCCTCCTATGCACAGAAACTCAAACAGACGTGTTCCAACGGTGAGTGACGGACGGGCGTGTTCATGCATGTGAGGAATGTGTGTGGAGGCGGAGGATCACCTGGGCTAAAAATACCACAACGCTGTTAGAAAAACCAGCCCAGCACAAAGCTGGAGTCATCCAGACCTGGTCACATGACCAGAGGGAGACAAACACCTGATCTACCACCACAGGATTAGGGTTAGGGCACCGACACAAGCCCGAAACGCAAATACAGAACACCAGCACAAGCCTGAAACTGAAAGATGAAATACCAAGTAACAAAAAATAAAGAAAATAACTAATAAATGGATCAAGAACGAACCCCCCCCCCAAAAAAAAAAACAACAACCCAACAACAAACAAATAAAAAATGAACAAAAGGTAATAATATAATCCAAAAAATAAAGAAAATAACCAATAAACAGATCAAGAAAACAAACCCCCCCCCAAAAAAACCCAACAACAAATGAATAAAAAATTAACAAAAAGTAACAAAATAATAATAATAATAATAATAATAATAAAAAATTCAACAAATGGATCACAGAAGTACAAACTAAAAAAATAAAGAAAACTGACAAAATGAAGATAAAATCATCAAGAACAATAATGAATCAAGAATTATAAAAATAATCAACTAATTCAACTAAATAATCAACTAAAGTGAATGGTCAATCTTCACAAAATTGAAATAAATGTTATTAAAGTGATGAATTGAAGTATCAAATGTTCATCACTGGGGTGAAAATGTGAAGATCTGGATTAGATTCAGCCCTTGGCCCCTCCCCCTTGGTCCCTCCCCCTTACTCCTCCCCCACCGTGTTGCGTGTTCACGTGAAGGGTTCGTGTTGTCCAGGATTTTAAATTAGTCAGAGGGGAGGGGCTAAGCTGTGAAGCCCTTGAAATGGAGATTTTCAGGAACACACTATGAATGGAGATGTAAAAGAAATCTCCCATAATTCAGTTCAAATCATCGGTCTGATGGAGGTTGACGCAGCAAAAAAAGTGCAGTAGTGATGAAAGAAACACAAATGTAAACAACTTAATCATTTGATCGTCTGTTTAATGCCGTTTCAACGTGTTATAGATTGCATTTCTGCGGTTTGTGGTTGATAGATGCAAAAAGACGACCGAAACCCATGGACCAGACAGTTCCAGCTGCTGACAGCATTATGTTTACGCATTTGGCAGACGCTTTTTTCCAAAGCGACTTACAGGGGAAAACCAATTAAATCACTCAATCAATCAAATTTTATTTATATAGCGCCAGATCACAAAAAAGTTATCTCTTGACATTTTATATATAGAGTTGGTCAAAACCAGACTCTAAGTCAATTCTACAGAAACCCAACAGAATCCTCCTGGAGCAAACACTTGTGACTGGTGACAGTGGCGAGGAAAAACTTCCCTTTAACAGGCAGAAACCTCGAGCAGACCCAGACTCCTGGAGGATGGCCGTCTGCCTTGACCAGTTGGGGTTAAAGAGAGAGAGTAGAGAAGGGGAAAAAGAGAGAGCGATAGAGATAGGGACTGGGGGAGAGGGGGAGAAGGGGGGAGTAGGGGGAGACACATGGAGGCGGTTGAGGATAAGTGAGTGGTGATGATGAGGGCAGGGAAGAGGCCGGACCACCGCAGCAGGTCCAGAGATAATCGTGAAAGAATCTGTGGTTGTCCTGGGAAAAACCTTATTAGAATATTTAAAATGGAATGTTTGAAAGTGCTAGGACAGGAGGTGCTCTCGGAAGAGCTGGGTCTTCAGGAGCTTCTTGAAGATAGGCAGGGATGACTCTGTTCTTGTAGCATTAAAGGGGGAGGGGCAAGGGGAGGGGCCAAAGTTAGGATATCTTAGTTAGGAAGGGCATCAATGACTGCTGATGACTGAACAGGTCTGGAAGGGTTGGACCATTAAAGGGGGCGGGGCAGGGGGAGGGGCCAAAGTTAGGATATCTTTTAACAGAGGCATCAATGACTGCTGATGACTGAACAGGTCTGGAAGGGTTGGACCATTTTATAAGGGAATGTTTATGCCACTAACCCTTGCAGCTCCATCTCAAGGGGTACTGTCAAGTGCAAGGGCTGAGGAGTAAGGGTAAGGGGCTAAGGGCTGAACTGGGATTGGACCATTGAGTTTCAGATAGTGATGAACTCCTCATCACTGATACATTAATGATCTGAAAAATTGCTGCAGGTTCTTGGGTTTTATTTTTAATATTTGAACCCTATTGTTCTTTGATTCCAGATAAAATGGGAATAAAGACTACTGTCCAGGCCATCGTGGCAGCAAAACACAACATGTCTCTACCGGATCCAGTGACGCATGATGACTTTCTCAAATGTGAGTGATTCAACCAGAGTGGAGAAGACATGATGGTACAGGTCAATAATAGAAGACATGATGGTACAGGTCAATAATAGAGAAGAAATACTAACAAACATATGGATTCATAATCTATCAAACATGGATTAATAATCTATAATCTATCAAACATACAGATTTACAGTTTATAATCTTACCAAACATATCGTTTAATAGTCTGTAATCTATCAAACATACACTTTTATAATCTATAATCTATCAGACATACGCTTTAATAATCTATCATATATACAGACTGTAGGGTTAGGGTTATGCCCTTCGGACTGTACAAGACCCAGACCAGTCCAGACCATTACGATCTAAACAGTAATTGGAGTCTTGTTCTCAAACTCCACCTGTCTTTTGTCAACCTCTGTCAGACTCCGCCCTCGTCAGCTTCGACGGCCAGACGGCACATAAGTTCCTGCGTCTAACGGAGGACAACCAGAAGGTGACCAACACCACGCCGTGGCAGCATCCCTACGCAGATGTCCCGGAGCGTTTCGAGCACTGGCGGCAGGTCCTGGCATCAGAGAGCTTCTACCTGGGACGCCATTATTTCGAGGCAGACATCAGCGGTGAGGGCACGCATGTGGGTGTGACCTACAAGAGCATCGACCGCAAAGGCAGCGAGAGCAACTGCTGCATCACAGGAAACAATTTCTCATGGTGTCTGCAGTGGAATGGACGCACCTTCTCGGCATGGCACGGCGACGTGGAGACGCCGCTCAGTGTGCAGAAGTTCACGCGCATCGGCATCTACGTGGATTACACTCGAGGGCTGCTGGCCTTCTACGGTATTGGTGATGGCGTGACACTCATCCACCGCTACGAGGCCGAGTTCCTGGAGCCACTGTACCCGGCTTTCTGGCTCTCCAAGAAGGAGAACGTGGTGGCCCTGGTGGTACCCGGAGAGCCTCTACGCCTCAAAAGCCCCTCCCCTCCGACCTCCCCGGCCAACGGAGCGCTGGTGTCCAAAGTGGCGGCGTGAGGTGACAGTTGTTAGATATCAGTCGTGTTTACAGGAGAAGCAGGTGATGGTTTGGCTTTTTGGTTTAGTCAAACCAAACCATGTGATAAAGATGTCTCTACCACGACAACGTAGAATTCCAAACCATGATATGAGTCCCAAAATGTAGTCGAGTTCCAACTGAACTGCAGAATCTGGACCAGCCCATTAAATCCCCAAATATCCTTGTATGTAGATGATATTCTATTATATAGATGCAAACCACAAATATATCAAGACCTGAGGAAAAAATTCAGATTTAATTTCACATCATTATTTCTTCAGCAATGGTCTAGACCAAAAAAACATCAAGAATCACTACACATGGACTGGAAGAAATCCAATCCTGTAAAATACGGACAGGACATTTCAAATGGATACATAATATAATGATCAATCCCATCCAAGGTCATCCCATCTCCTAGATGTAATGAATCACAACATAAGACCAGTGTTTAAAACCTGGTATTAACATGTGACCAGTGTCCGTTGGCTCCTACATCAATAATTCAGTCTGGACTTTGTTTTGACACTTGGTGTTTTTGATGCATTCTCAGATCTTTATCTTCCAGAACAAAACCTGGACCTGAGTCCTTCAACATGGTGGAGAATCATGGTATGATGATGTAGAAACTTAAAACGTCCGTAAGCAAAGTCAATTTAGTTGAATTTCATGTACACTCACAGTCAATGAAAACTTTGAGACCATATTTTTCGACATAATTTTTATTTTGAAATCCTAAACTGGAATTTTTTTATATAACTCATTTGTTTAGGATACTGGCATACAGAAACACAAATCTAAAGTTTCAAGAATAATTTCAAAACAAAAAACTTTACAAAAGTAAATGGCACCTGCCAAACACAAATTCACAACAGTCAATACTGGGTATGGCCTCCGTTTGGTTCGATGCAGGCGGTCTATGGTCATCAGAGCCTGTGGTGTTGTGGTCCTGGTCCTGGACTATGCGGTCTGTGGTCAACAGAGCCTGTGGTGTTGTGGTGTTCCACCAGGTTTGGGAACAGCCCATCCATAGGCCTGGACTCAAAGCGGCCTCCACCATACCCAGGTCCAACCCGCAGACATTGTTCAGGTGATAGACGTGCCATGATGCCGTTGACTGGACTAACAATGGTGGCCTTTTCTGGGCCTTTATATAGGCCTTCAAAACCAATCCTCAGATTGTGCACATACATCATAGAGACCAACCCATGTGCAATGAACCATGACAACTCATCATTATCTGAACTACCCCAGCACTAAGTCATCAATAAATCCACAATGAATAATTACAACCCCCTACAAGTAAAAATATGCAGACATTTAGACCTCAAAGTTTCTATTGACTGTCAGTATATATGATGTGGACATCAGCAGTATATTGGGTGTCCCAAACAACACATGTACTAGTTTTCAACACCAGTCCATAGGCGGCTTTTCTAAAATGCAGGGCATATATATAATCAACAGTAAGAAAGAAAACAAACTAAATACATGATCAGAACAATAAAAATAGTAATAATAAAAATTGTACTAATATTCTGTGTCTATACGTGTAAGCACTGTTGGTTTGTTTTTAGCCATGCTCTGTTCAAAGCATTTGCATCAGTCTGGGGTTAGGGTTAGGGTTAGGTTAACCCTAACCCCAGTCAGGTGAGTGGGTCTAGACTTCCATGAATTCACTCCTTTTACTGAATAGGCAGACTATCCAAATCATGTTCTGTACCTGGGAATAAATCAGTCCCTGTTGGAGGAGGCTGGTGGATTGACTTGGCTTGAGCTCTGCCTTTTTACCAGTGCAGAAAACGGGGTTGGGACATAATGGTGTAAACATTGAAAATCCAGTTTGATGTTACAGTAAAATATGAAGTTTTGTAATGCAAGGTTGTGTTTTGTCAGGATGCCACAGTGGTGCCATCTCATTGGTTTCTTATCCATCGTTTCTATTTCCTGTTTGTATATTGTTATTCCAGGTTTGAGAGTGACTTGGGAAGCTTGTGACCATGAAGCGACACAATTAGACAAATGAGAGAGAATCATAGTGTGCTTTACATGACAGGTCTCTGCTGATTAAACAAAAACAGTTGAAGTTTGAGTTAACCTTCTTGCAGATGAACTGTACTTGTTTATCAAATTTTAAGTTCTTATCTAGTATGAGTCCCAAATATTGGACCTAGTTCACCACAGTCATTATTTCATTGTTAATCTTTACCTCAAACAGATGGTTCACAGGCTTATTACAAATAGAAATGCACTTAGAAACTGTATTCTTGACATTCAGGGTTACATGAGACAACTTCAGCTAAATAGTGACATTCTGAAGCCATTGGGTCAGGTGGTCAGCTGCTTCGCTAGCTGTTTTGGCAGATGCATAGATGACAGTATCATCAGCGTACATCTGGCAGCTGCCACCTGGACAACTTAGCGACAGGTCATTGATATACATGGTGAACAACAATGGTCCAAGTACAGACTCCTTTGGTACTCCCATGCTGTTAGTGAGAAGTTGGGATTTCTCCTCATTTATTTTGACACATAGCTGTCTTTCCTCCAGATATGATTTAAACCACCGAATGGCATCTGTAGACAGTGTACAACATTTGAACTGTAGTGGACAGTGTGAAAAGCCTTTTGGAGGTCCAAGGACATTGTCCCCACGACATGTGCCTTGACCAACAGACCCTAACCCTAACCCTAAGATATCAGTTAGCCATTTCTGTGGAATATTTAGGCCTAAATCCAAACTGCTGTGGGTGGCTGGTCTCCAAGCAGGCCCGGTCCTGTAGATGTGGGGTATCTAAGGAAGACAAGACCCCCCCGTACCATTCATCCATAAACACAACATAATTTTACTCAGAATTATGACACTAATTCATGTCAAAAGCTCATCGTCTGTACATACCAATGTGTTCTATTTGAACTCAGTGACAGTAAAACAATAAAGGCTATAATAAATGTGGACTGCCTTTGGTGCAGGAGGCTGGGCTTTGTGTCGTGGTCAGGGTCTTCCCAGTTTCTGATGCACTCACCACCTGTTAGAATGGCCAGAAGGGGCTAACCCTAACCCTGGGCACATCGAAGACGACCCAGTAAGCCTTAAGGTTTTCAGTCAGGGTTCCAAATGACTTGTGCATGATTTACAGTTGAAAGAGTTTGAGCACACTTTGTTTTTAGTTTGCACAAAGACGGGAGGCTGTTTTGTCCCTCATTTGTTTCCGTGTTTTGTTTACATTTGCCTACTGTCCCACGCTTGTCCTCGTGGTTACCGTCTGTCATTGCCAGCTTGAGTGCACAACCATGAGCCTCAGGACTCACCCCAGTGTCAGCGACAACATCCTTGGAGTGTTCCGGTTTGTGTTCGATGACAAAGTGCAGAGCTCACCACCCATCCTCCAGAAGAGAACACTGGTTGTTGTGTTAGCCTTGCTCGCTCCATGGCACATGTAGATTCTTACTGTCTGGTGAGTTGAATCTAGTGACAATGGTTGAGTGAGTTTGTTCATGTGTCTGTACCTCCTTCGTCCCATCCTGCTGATGGGATGCTACCCTGAACACCCGAACCCCAGAAGCAGCACCCGCGCCGACCCCATTAATGCAAATGCCTTCCGGTGGCACCAGAGCCTGAGGGGTGAGTTGCAGGATTGTTACAGATTTCACTGCAAGCTGGGGAGATTCAGTCACTGGAGATGAGATCTGCATCAGACTGATGTCTTTTGTTGTAACGAGACATTGGGCTTGTTGGAGAATGGGCCCAGGGATTAGGTGAACATTCCTTGATAGAAGAAGCAGTAGCATTTGGACTTTTGGGTGTGTGCGCCAGCTACCATTCATTCTTCTCAGTGTGATTTTATATGACGGGTCAGGGTTAGGATTAACCCTAACCCAAACCCTACATGACAGCTTGAGGATCTGAGCTCGGCCGTCCTTAAGGACCTGTGTGGACATTGCCACAGAGCCAAGAGTCAAAAGGATCATTTTGCTTTTGCTCATTTCTGTCGATCAACACAATGAAAAAAAGTGTAAAAGAAGGAACACAATAATTTACAAAACTAATTAAAATTCACAAAGAATGAATGTGATTAAATAAAATGGACAAAAACTAGCAGAAACTGAACTAAGTGATTGTCAGAATGAGGGAAAAAATGCAAAAAGGAACAAAACAATCATCAAAATAAACAAAATAATCAAACATTTGACTCTATTCTGACTTTCTTTCCAATGCAGTTTTTGAATGAAACCTCTTAAATGAACATGGTTCTGGTTCCAACATCCTGATGTGATCCGGATGTGGTTTAAGTCCTGAAAACAGCCTGAGTCTCAGACCGTTCCGCCCAGAATGGAAACGGGACCAGGAATCCTGAGTTCCCAGGATCTGGGTCTGGACCTTTGGGAACAGATGACATGATATGGACAGGATTGATCTCCTGAGGTTCAGCTCTTCCTGTCATTAATGTTTCCATCATGTGACTTTTGTGGATCAAATTTGAGAAGGAGGTAAACATTTTAGAAAAAGTGTTTGAATTCAATATAAAAAAAGACATGAATAAGAACAAAAAGTGAAATATATCAGTGTGTATAAATATCACAATGCTGTACCATAGATACGGTGGCTTAAGTTAGCATGCTAACTAGCTAGCAATTGTGACCTGTCCTGTTATACCTCATTCTCACAGTAGAGGAGGTATCTGCTGTGCTCCTGTTACTGTATTTACACCAAGGAGCAACCTCCAGATCTGAAATACTGAATCCAAACCTGCAGTCAGCAGAACAGCCACTGGGGGGGAGAGGTCTAAGTGAGTCAAACTCCATAGATCCCATGTCAAAATATCCAACTGTGCAGTAGAAATTCAAATAGTTACCATCTCTACAGTTTAGTTTTATTGAATTCTTTGGTTTGTTAGCTACGCCGCTACTTTAGTTCAGGAAGTGGCTGATTATAGAAAAGCCTTTATTGTCATTGTGTGTACAATGAAATTAGTTATCAACACAACTGTGTGTGTTTTATTAACCCTGTAAGTCCTAAACACCTGCCAAGACCAAAACCAATGACTGATAACAATTGTTTGAGTAGAAGAAAACTTACGAAAACCATCTGGTGTGTACGATGTTATTATTGAAAACAGAGGTGGGAAATACACTATATTGCCAAAAGTATTGTCTCCCCCATCCAAATAATCAGACTCAGCTGTTCCAGTCCCTTCCATGTCCACAGGTGTATTAAATCCAGCCCTAGGCATGCAGACTGCTTTTACAAACATTTGTGACAGAATGGGTCTCTCTCAGGAGCTCAGTGAATTCCAGCGTGGAACTGTGATAGGATGCCACCTGTGCAACAAATCCAGTCGTGAAATTTCCTCGCTCCTAAATATTCCACAGTCAACTGTCAGCTGGATTGTAAGAAAGTGGAAGTGTTTGGGAACGACAGCAACTCAGCCACGAAGTGGTAGGCCACGGAAACTGACGGAGCGGGGTCAGCGGATGCTGAGACGCAGAATGCGAAGAGGTGGCCAACTTTCTGCAGAGTCAATGGCTACAGACCTCCAAACTTCATGTGTCCTTCAGATTAGCTCAAGAACAGTGCACAGAGAGCTTCATGGAATGGGTTTCCATGGCTGAGCAGCTGCATCCAAGCCATACATCACCAAGTGCAATGCAAAGCGCCGGAGTAAAGCACGCCACCACTGGACTGTAGAGCAGTGGAGGAGCCTTCTCTGGAGTGACCAATCGCGCTTCTCCATCTGGCGATCTGATGGACGGGTCTGGGTTTGGCGGTCGCCAGGAGAACGATACTTGTCGGACCGCATTGTGCCAAGGGTAAAGTTTGGTGGAGGGGGGGTTATGGTGTGGGGTTGTTTTCAGGAGCTGGGCTGGGCCCCTTAGTTCCAGTGAAAGGAACTGGGAATGCTTCAGCAGACCAAGACATTTTGGACAATTCCATGCTCCCAACTTTGTGGGAACAGTTTGGAGCCGGCCCCTTCCTCTTCCAACATGACTGTGCACCAGTGCACAAAGCAAGGTCCATTTGGACATGGAGGACAGAGTCTGGTGTGGATGAACTGGACTGGCCTGCACACAGTCCTGACCTCAACCCCATAGAACACCTTTGGATGAATTAGAGCGCAGACTGAGAGCCAGGCCTTCTGTCCAACATCAGTGTGTGACCTCACAAAAGCGCTTCTGCAAGAATGGTCCAAAATTCCCATGAACACACTCCTAAACCTTGTGTACAGCCTTCCCAGAAGAGTTGAAGCTGTTAGAGCTGCAAAGGGTGGACCCATGTCATATTGAACCCCATAGGCTAGGAATGGGATGGCACTGAAATTCATATGCGAGTCAAGGCAGGTGAGCGAATACTTTTGGCAATGTAGTGTATGCGTTTGTATAAACAAATGGATTTAGTGAAAAGATTCAGGACACAGGATGAGATAGTTCAAATATTGACTTATTTCAGTTTGTGCCGCTCTCTCCAGTCCCGACAGTGAAGTGGAGTCACCTCTGATGACAGATACTGGGCTTTAGGGTTAGGGTTAGGTTTATGGATTGGGGGTCTCCACATTGATGGAATCCATGCACTCTCTGTGCTTTTCCTGTCCAGTTGCCATCCCACAGCCCAACCCCAGTGTCCCCCAGGTACCCTTTCTTCCTACATCAGAGGATACATAGGACAGCAGAAAGAGGTGAGTATCTATTCGGATCCTTCAGGTAAATATCAGGATCTAAAGTAAAGTCTGTCATTCATGCCCTGTGGGAAACTCGTTCCCACTTTAATGATCCAGTTCCTTTCAGCTCTTTGTCTCTGAGTTTTAGTCCAGTGAGGATTATTCTCCAATACCAGGGCTCTAACCGAGTCCCATCCATGAGCCGTAACATGCTGGACCAGGTATCTGTCCGTATTTTTCTGTTTTAGAATATTATGCTTATGGCATTGAAATCTGACCTTCAGATTGAGGCCTGTTTCACCCACATATCTCTTTTTGCATCTGTTGCTGGTAATCAGGTATACGCAATTCTTGGATAAAATATTGCCCATCTTTGCTGTTTTGAATATGTGTTGTCCAATATAATCATAAACATATTTTTTCTGGTTAAAGAATGTATCTGTAGTCTTTCTGTTCTTTTTAGGTTTAGACTTCACCCTTGCATTAACCAAAATATCCCTCAGATTTTTGTTTTTTCTATATGCAGTAATCCATCTGATGTCATGAATGGGTCTGTGTTGTTCCAAAATAGAATTAAAATTAGACCTGAAATTTTTTGTCAATATAACTGCTGATGGAGAATATGTAATGACAAAGGGGAGCAGTGTCCCAATTTGAATAGCTTTGGTCTGTGTAAATGACCTATAGCATTGTCTTAAAAAGGAGCAAAAGTACCCTCTAGTGGACAAAGCGTGAAATAACACCCTCACTGCATGAATAAAGTCATCTCTGTGTACATATCCTATGAAATCTCAATAATTGAGATTTAATGAGTCCCGCAAACGTATGTTTGAGATGGAAGCTCTTCTTATGTAATAGAGCATGAGTGTCCGTCTCCTTGAAGCACACTTTGACATCTAATTTATGAGAATTATGAAAATCTTTCCCTTTAAAAGTGATTGTGCCTAGGAAATTGATAGTTTGATAATCTAATGTATACTTCAAGGTGATGGAGGGATTGTGGGTATTGAGGATATTGAAAAACTGAATAAACTCTGCCTCTGAATATTGCCATACTCCCCAGATATCATCTAGATATCTGTAATAATGCAGTGGTTTTAGTCTGCATTTCTCCAGCGCAGCTGTTTCCCATTCTGCCATGAAAATATCAGCATATGCTGGGGCAAATTTTTTGCCCATAGCTGCCCCTTTGATTTGTAAATAAAATTCCCCATTAAATTCAAAATTGTTTCTGATGAGATTGATTTCAAATAATTGTAGAATTTCTTTATCAGCTCTCCTGGAGTTGGGATATTTCTGCAGACAGTTTTTGACAGAATTGATTCTCTCAGAAAAGTCAATATTTGTGTACAAGCTATTCACATGTGTTGTGAATAGTATAGCATCTGAGAGGATGTCTAATGTTTTGATTTTGATGATAAAGCCATATGTATCTTTGATATAACTGGCATGATGTTTAGCCAGTGGGTTAATGTAGAAATCTATAAATTCTGCAGAGCAGTAGGTTTCACTGCCACAGTCTGAAACTATAGGGTGCCCCGGAGAGATTAAAAAAGGCTTACTCCAGGTAGAAGGTTCCTTGTGTTCTTTAGGTAAAAGATAGAACCTTCCAGCTCTGGATTCAGACTCTCCAATCAGGTGAGTTATTTATTTTTTATTGATTATTTTTTTCTCATAGATTTTCTGAAAGATGCCTGCCACAATTTTCATAGTTTCCATGTATAAGGGTTTAGTTAGTTTAGAGCAATATGTTGTATTACTTAATTGCCTTCCTCCCTCCCAGATATATGGCTGGCAGTCAAAAATCACCACTAGGCTTCCCTTATCTGCAGGTTTGATGATGATATCTCTGTTTTGTTTGAGCTGTAAGTGCTATTTCTTCTTCTGCAGTAATATTAGGGATCAGTTGGATAACAGGAAAAGAATCCTGAAAATAATCTATATTTTTCCT
>NW_021941632.1:0-52500 GCF_902148855.1 Sphaeramia orbicularis
ACCAACCAACCATCCATCAGACCAACCAACCAACCCAGCCAACCAACCACTCAATCAGCCAGCCAGCCAGCCGACCAACCACCTGACCAACCAACCAACCAGCCAATCAATCAACAAACCACTCAACTAGCCACCCGCTCCTTCCAACCGCCCCGCACCCTCCACCCCCACCGGCCCTGTTGTTAGTGTGGTTTACAGTTTTTGAATTGTCGAAGCAGTAAATGATCTACATTCCCTCCTTCTGACCAAACACACTGCAGCTAACAACTCCAACACCAGATGCCTTCTTTCCTGAGGAGGAGGAGGAAGCGGAGGAGGAAGAGTGAGGAGGGATGATAGAGAACACAGAAGCAGTTTAGTCATGTCCTCCATCAGTACAATAAATACGGCTCCTAAATAACGACATTCAAACTGTAGAATATTCAAGTGTAAGTTTGTCAAATTTAAAGATTTCCTCTGAATTTAGCCAAAGAAAAAAAAACTCCATAAGTTATTTGTATTTAGAGGAACGTTCATGAACTCGTCTGTTTAACAGGTGGGTTCTGTCTGACCTTGGGTTTGTGGTACATGTCAGTGTTAGAACGTACCGAGGGTTCCTGGGTTTGTGGTACATGTCAGTGTTAGAACGTACCGGGGGTTCCTGGGTTTGTGGTACATGTCAGTGTTAGAACGTACCGGGGGTTCCTGGGTTTGTGTACATGTCAGTGTTAGAACGTACCGGGGGTTCCTGGGTTTGTGGTACATGTCAGTGTTAGAACGTACCGGGGGTTCCTGGGTTTGTGGTACATGTCAGTGTTAGAACGTACCGGGGGTTCCTGTTGTTGAGGCTCAGGGCGATCTCGTTGACGGCGTGGGGGTGGGACATGACCATGTTGAAGCCGTACTGGTGGAGAGGAGACACCAGCGTCAGGGTTTAGCCCCGCCCTCAAAATGTGTCAGTATGCACTGGGTTCTAGGGGTGTGTGTGTGTGTGTGTGTGGGGGGGGGTCCTACCTGGTAGTTCATGATGGCGCGCAGACACATGATGCACACGTGGACGTCGTCTTTCTTACAGACCAGTCTGGAGTTCTTGAGCGTCCGTCGGCTGGGCAGTGTGTTAGAGCGAGTCACCAGAGTGGAACTACACACACACACAGGTTCATGTCACCCTCTGCCTTCTGATTGGTCAGTTGGATGTGATGTCACCGTACTGTCTGTCTCTCACCTGATGGAGTGACGGGGCCGCTCGGGGAACAGAGGAGGAGGGGGAGGGGAGGCTGCAGTCACCATGGAGATCCTCTATGGAGCGACTCCAGGGAGAGTCGATGGATGACACCTCACCCCCGGCGTCCGACAGCTCCCCATCGAACCTGAGACAGGGGGAGGAGTTTAAGGGTCAAGGGGGGCCGGATCTAGACCTGGGATCTAGACCTGGGGCCTCATGTATAAAGCGTGCGTACGCACAAAAACCTGGCGAACACCCTTTTCCACGCTCACGTTCAGATGTACAAAGACTGAAGTGACCGTGGAAATGTGCGGGTCCTTCACGCCAAGTCCACAGCTGGCGTAACGCACGTTCTAGTGCGTTGGAACCATTGGCGACACTTAGAGATGACACTGAGAAACTGTTAATAATGTGAAAAAAGGTCATTCCTCCGATTGATGGGCACATCGGAGATACACAGAAGAACATTGAACACACCAGCACGTCATCCTACTGTCAGAGCAGCACATCAACCACCAGAACCAGAACCAGCACCAATTAGACCCTGTATCCATCAATGCCAATCCTGCCCAGATGGACAGTCAGCAACAGCAAAGAGACAAGGACATAAATTCATTGGTTGATAAATATAGTCTTCATGTCTGTGAGAACATTTATTAGTCGGTCCAGTCGCTCATTGACTCCGCCCATTGTCCTCATGATGTCCTCTTGTGACTCGGGTCAGCTCGGACCCATGCTGGTCGGACGGGCATCAGCAGTGGGCTGTGGTGGACCGGAGGACCGGCTAACACTGGGGAGGCAACAAGAAACCTCTGTGACAGGAGGATGATACTGCGTCTGACCGACTTCTGTCTCATTGTTGGAAAATTATAAATTGAGTGATTAAATATGAGTCAAAGTCATTGATTTCCTCTTTGATTTCCTGACATGATCACACATGAACCTTTATCCTGTTTGTCTGTGATCAGACTGTTGTATGACCCATAGAATGAACTAATGTGTGACTGACACTAATACTAAATCTATATTTATCTTGGGCGTGATCCGCGTCAGCCCTGTAAGAAAAGTGTCACAATATCGGCGACTCTTTCCTCAAACAGTCTCAGTTCGTCTCTTTTCCTCCTTCCGCCTGTTTCGTCCTCCGCTTCGCGTCCACCTTGACGTCATCGTCTGATCCTGCAGACAGGGGAATCCCACCTGCAGACCCTGTTTATACTGATTTGCATATTTAAATGTGGGCGTGGAGAGGGAGGAGTCAGGTACTCCAACATATGCGCTCAATTCCACGGTGATTGGGATGAATAAGGAAATGTACTTGGATTCGGGCGTACGCACAGTTTTATACATCTGGATTTTTTGTGCGTTCGGACTTTTCTGGATTTGGGCGTACGGCAGGTTTCAGTATGAAATCCACGTAAGTCTTTGTACATGAGGCCCCTGGGATCTAGACCTGGGGGGATTCTAATGCCACATTTCCACTACATGGAACCAGCTGGACTGGACTCAGTATCCCTCAGACCGTTTCCACTCTGGTACCAGGTCCTATTCCAGACCGTTTCCACTCTGGTACCAGGTCCTGTACCAGGTCCTATTCCAGACCGTTTCCATCCCAGGATACTCCAGACTTTCCAGTACCTGGTCGTCATAGCGATGCGGTGCCTTATTTCCCGTTGTCTGTTCACAGTTGCTGATAAACTCACTGGTTGCCTGTTGTCTGGTCTGAATGTTTGCATCTTCCACCACAGACTGAATCTGGACCGACCCTGGACCGACCCTGGTCTAGTTCATCTGTTCTCATGTGGATTCATGGAGCCACAGATTGACTGGAAAAGGGCGGGGCACAGAAAACTGTCTGACCAATCAGTGGTCTGCACTGTTTATACGGCAGAGTTCAGTATCGACTGGAACCTCAGCGGAGGAGAGACCAAAAAACTAGGACCAGGTACCAGATTCAAAAAACTACTACCAGGTACCAGATTAAAAAAACTACTACCAGGTACCAGATTAAAAAAACTAGTACTAGGTACCAGATTCAAAAAACTAGGACCAGGTACCAGATTCAAAAAACTACTACCAGGTACCAGATTCAAAAAACTAGGACCAGGTACCAGATTCCAGCTCCTTTTTCGTAATGGAAATGCAAAAAGGCCGAGTTGAGTCGAGTCGGTACCATGCAGTGGAAACACAGCATAAGCCGGGGGTGGGGGGGGGTCAAACATGCGGGCCGTGGGCCAAAACCAGCCCACCAAAGGGTCAGATCTGGACCCACTGGACAAATTTGCAAAGTGTGTAAATTACACCGAAGATATGAACGATCAGGGACGTGGACGTGGTTTTAGTTCAGGTTCCACATCCAGACCGAAGTGATCTAGAAAAACTAACCCATAACAAGAAAAGCACTCGGAGAGCGCAGACCTCCACCAAGGCCCATCAGTGGCCCGCCCCCCGATCACCACCAAAATGTACTCATTTCTTTCTTGTGTCAGTATCAACATTTACTGAAAATTTCCTGAAAATCTGTCCTTAACTTTTTGAGTTATCTTGCTGACTGACTGACTGACTAACTAACTCAGTGACTAACTCACTGACTGACTAACTAACTAACTAACTCAGTGACTGACTAACTAACTGACTAAGTCACTGACTGACTAACTAACTTACTAACTCACTAACTGACTGACTGACTAACTAACTAACTGACTAACTAACTAACTCACTGACTGACTAACTTACTAACTGACTAACTCACTGACTGACTAACAAACTTACTAACTCACTAACTGACTGACTAACTCACTGACTGACTAACTAACTAACTCAGTGACTGACTGACTGACTAACTCACTAACTGACTGACTGACTAACTAACTAACTCACTGACTGACTAACTTACTAACTGACTGACTGACTGACTAACTCACTGACTGACTAACTAACTCACTGACTGACTAACTCACTGACTGACTAACTTACTAACTCACTGACTGACTAACTCACTGACTGACTAACTTACTAACTCACTGACTGACTAACTGACTGACTAACTCACTGACTGACTAACTAACTAACTAACTCAGTGACTGACTGACTAACTTACTAACTCACTAACTGACTGACTGACTAACTAACTAACTCAGTGACTGACTAACTTACTAACTCACTAACTGACTGACTGACTGACTAACTCACTGACTGACTAACTAACTTACTAACTCACTAACTAACTCACTGACTGACTGGCTGACTGACTAACTCACTCACTGACTAACTAACTAACTCACTGACTGACTAACTAACTAACTCACTGACTGACTAACTCACTAACTGACTGACTAACTCACTAACTGATTGACTAACTCACTGACTGACTAACAAACTTACTAACTCACTAACTGACTGACTAACTCACTGACTGACTAACTGACTAACTCACTGACTGACTAACTTACTAACTCACTAACTGACTGACTGACTGACTAACTCACTGACTGACTAACTAACTAACTCACTGACTGACTGACTAACTTACTAACTCACTAACTGACTGACTGACTAACTAACTAACTCACTGACTGACTAACTTACTAACTCACTAACTGACTGACTGACTAACTCGCTGACTGACTAACTAACTTACTAACTCACTAACTAACTCACTGACTGACTGGCTGACTGACTAACTCACTGACTGACTGACTGGCTAACTAACCAACTAACTAACTAACTCACTCACTCACTCACTGACCAACCAACTGACTGACTGACTAACTAACTCACAAACTCACTAACTAACTGACTGACTAACTAATTAACTGACTGACTGACTAACTGACTGACTGACTGACTAACTGACTGACCAACTAACACACAAAACAAAGTGATCCCAAACCTCCTGGTGGAGGTAATAATCTGTAAAGACAACAAACACCCTTTAGTTCAATGTGAAAAAAGAATCAGTCACCAGTTCAGTTCCAGAACAGTAGGGTTCTAGGACTAGTTTGGATGGTTGGGGTTCTCCAGGGTGAACGGGGCTGGATCCTGAATTTAGGGTCAGTTTGGGTTTTTTTGAGTTTTCATGTCGATCTGTCGTACGATGGGAACAGAAACTCCTCAGACCTGCTGAACGTTCCACTGTTTTTTCTGTTGAAGACGTTCATTAAATCCATTCAGTTCTTTGTGTTCCACAGTAAACAAACTGAACTGGAGTAGAACAGAATAACTGGAGTAGAACAGACAAACTGAACTGGAGTAGAACAGACAAACTGAACTGGAGTAGAACCGACAAACTGAACTGGAGTAGAACCGACAAACTGAACTGGAGTAGAACAGAATAACTGAACTGGAGTAGAACAGACAAACTGAACTGGAGTAGAACAGAATAACTGAACTGGAGTAGAACAGACAAACTGAACTGGAGTAGAACAGACAAACTGAACTGGAGTAGAACAGAATAACTGAACTGGAGTAGAACAGACAAACTGAACTGGAGTAGAACAGAATAACTGAACTGGAGTAGAACAGACAAACTGAACTGGAGTAGAACAGAATAACTGAACTGGAGTAGAACAGAATAACTGAACTGGAGTAGAACAGACAAACTGAACTGGAGTAGAACCGACAAACTGAACTGGAGTAGAACAGAATAACTGAACTGGAGTAGAACAGACAAACTGAACTGGAGTAGAACAGAATAACTGAACTGGAGTAGAACAGAATAACTGAACTGGAGTAGAACAGACAAACTGAACTGGAGTAGAACAGACAAACTGAACTGGAGTAGAACCGACAAACTGAACTGGAGAAGAACCGACAAACTGAACTGGAGAACAGACAAACTGAACTGGAGTAGAACCGACAAACTGAACTGGAGTAGAACAGACAAACTGAACTGGAGTAGAACAGACAAACAAACACCATCAGTCTGCAGAGGATTTACTGGGACACTGGTTCAGGTCCACTGGTTCAGGTCCACTGGTTCAGGTCCTCCTTCAGATGGTTCATGTGAGTCCAGTTGTGTTGAATTAAACTGGTTGGACTGGATTATTAAAGGTCCAGAGCCAATGAGAACCAGGAGGTCCAAGGAACCGCCCCCAGACAGAACTGTGGACCGGCCCAGATCTGGACCAGGGCACAGGAGAACATCTGCTGTTCTAAAGGTTCCTCAGAGAACCGTGTCCTCCAGAACCTTCAGTGTGTTAGGGTTAGGCCTCAGTAGAACAAAGACTGGAACCTTTAAGGAGGTCTGAGAACCTTCTGGACCCAAGGAGGTCTGAGGACCTTCTTGACCCGGTGAGGTCCGAGGACCTTCTGGACCCAGTGAGGTCCATATACATCTGAAGTTCAGGTTCATGTTTAAAAATCCTTGTGACTTACGTGACGGCGTACTGAGCAAATGACAGGTACTCCACCAGAACGTCCAGACCACGGTTCTCCTCGTTCAGGAACTCCCTGACCCACCTGCAGAGGGGTCCAGATGAACAGGGGTCAGACCCAGAATAAAGAGGGTTCAGGGTTCAAGATTTAGATAGACCCTGAAAATCTATGTTAAATCTACTGTATGTGGTCCTAAATCTGACCCAGACCACTTTCATATGTGGTCCTAAATCTGACCCGGGTTAGGGTTGGGGGGCTAACGTTACCCAATGTGGTTTGTGCGAAGGGAAATCTCCAGTTCTCGGAGCATCTGTGTTGACTCCTGTACCCTCCTGCGGAACTTCTGCAGATAGAAGATCAGATAGAACATCAGACAGAACATTGGACAGAACATCGGACAAAACATCAGAACATCAGATAGAAGATCAGACAGAACATCGGACAGAACATCGGACAAAACATCAGATAGAACATCAGATAGAAGATCAGATAGAACATCAGACAGAACATCAGATAGAACATCAGACAGAACATCATGTAGAACATCAGATAGAACATCAGATAGAACATCAGACAGAACATCAGAACAGACAGAACATCAGATAGAACATTGGACAGAACATCAGACAGAACATCAGAACAGACAGAACATCAGATAAAACATCAGACAGAACATCGGACAGAACATCAGATAGAACATCAGACAGAACATCAGAACAGACAGAACATCAGATAAAACATCAGACAGAACATCGGACAGAACATCAGATAGAACATCAGACAGAACATCGGACAGAACATTGGACAGAACATCAGATAGAACATAAGACAGAACATCGGACAGAACATCAGATAGAACATCAGACAGAACATCAGAACAGACAGAACATCAGATAGAACATTGGACAGAACATCAGATAGAACATCAGAACAGACAGAACATCAGATAAAAAATCGGACAGAACATCGGACAGAACATCAGATAGAACATCAGACAGAACATCAGATAGAACATCAGAACAGACAGAACATCAGACAGAACATCAGAACAGACAGAACATCGGACAGAACATCAGATAGAACATCAGACAGAACATCAGAACATCAGATAGAACATCAGATAGAACATTGGAACACCACGCCCACAGAACCCGGTCCACAGTTCTGTTCATTTCCCATCATACCTTGCGGGTGACGGCTGGGTCCAGGAACCCCCTCAGTTTCTGGATGTAGGTGTGTGGAGGGTTCTTGACCTGGAACCGTTCCTGTACAGAACACACATGTCAGAACAGGACCAACAGTCGGTTCTCCAGGTTAGAACCCGGGTCTGCCCCCCACTGGGTCTGCCCCTCTCACCTGGTCACAGATCAGTTCCCACTTCTTCTCGTTGTCGTAGGAACGCAGCAGACGCACCTTATCTGGTGGCAGGTTCATGGAGTTCTGCAGAACCAGGAGAACGTTCCAGTTAGAACCCACCATCCACTGCCTATAACCCAACACTGACCCAGGACGAGAACCTCAGGGAACCTTCTGGTGACCCATCACAAACCAGAACCACCCAGTCCAGACCACATACTGCTGTAGAACCACCACAGACCCCAACAAACCACCACAGACCTAGAACAACCACCCCAGATCCCAAAGAACCACCACAGACCCTGTAGAATCACCCCAGACCCCAAAGAACCTCCACAGACCCTGTAGAACCACCCCAGACCCCAAAGAACCACCACAGACCCCGAAGAACCACCCCAGACCTCACACTGGAACCCTTAGAACCACATTAGACCCCTTAGAACTACCCTGGACCCCACAATGGACCCCGCAGAACCACCCCAGACCCCACACTGGAGCCCTTAGAACCACATTAGAACACATCAGACCCCACACTGGACCCCTTAGAACCACACTAGACCCCTTAGAACTACCCTGGACCCAACAATGGACCCCGTAGAACCACAACAGACCCCTTAGAACCACCCCAGACCCTGAAGGAACACCCAGAACCCCACACTGGAAATCTGTGGTTCACACCGGAGCCCGAAAAACCAGCCAGGACCCCATAATAGGCCCTGTGGAACCACAACAGACCCAGAAGAACCAGCCTGGACCCCAAAGAACCACACTAGACCCCACACTGGACCCCTTAGAACCACATCAGACCCCGTAAAACCACACTGGACCTGGTGGTCCTCCACAGTCTCTGTGGTCCCCTTTGGGTCCAGGTGGACTTTGTGTTTGTGTTCTTTCTGGGGTGATCCAGAACCTCGGTTAGAGATGGTCCTGGTCCAGCATCAGCTGTTGTGTGTCTGTTGTGTGTGTGTTGTGTACATTGTGTATATGTGTGTGTGTGCCCTCCCTCACCAGTGCGATGCTGAACCTCTCCTCCAGCTCTTGGGGGTCGGGCATGGGCAGACGTACTGGTGTGTGTGTCTGTTGTGTATATTGTGTGTCTGTTGTGTATATTGTGTGTATATTGTGTGTCTGTTGTGTATATTGTGTATATATTGTGTGTCTGTTGTGTATATTGTGTATATATCGTGTTGTGTGTGTTGTGTACGTTGTGTATATATTGTGTTGTGTGTCTGTTGTGTATATTGTGTATATATTGTGTTGTGTGTGTTGTGTACATTGTGTACATGTGTGTGTGTGGTCCCTCACCAGTGCGATGCTGAACCTCTCCTCCAGCTCTTGGGGGTCGGGCATGGGCAGACGGACCGGGGCTGCTCTGGACCGGATGACGGCCAGCTGACTCTCCATGCTCTCTGCGTTCCCCATCACACACACACACACACACTCGTTGCACACACACACACTGAACACACCCACTGACAGCGACACAACACACACACACACACTCAGCTGCAGAACATGTGGTCGGCCATGACGGTCTGAAGGCAGACGGGCGGTCGAGGTGATGAAGGCCTGGCGCTCCTTCCTCTCTCTCTCTCTCTCTCTCTCTCTGTCTGAGTCTTTGTCTCTCGCCCTGGTGCTGCTGCTGCTGAGGAGGAGGAGGATGGTGGTGGTGATGGTGAAGATGCTGCTGGTCCAGATGAAGCCCCAGTGTTGTGTTGTTGTGTGTGCGTGTGTGTGTGTGTGTGTGTGTGTCAGATCAGACTCTTAATCCTCCCCCTCTCCTCCCCCACATGAAGAAAGAAAGCCACACTCGTCCCTCTTCTTTGTCTATAGGTCTCTCCACCGCTCGCTCTCTCTCCCTCGCGGTCTTTGTCTATGTCGCTCGGCCCGACCGTCCCTCCTCCCTCCCTCTCTCTCCCTCAGACAATGAGCCTTCTGCCGCGACAGGCTCCGCCCCCCTGCGCACGCTCCGCACGGGGAGAGAGAGAGAGAGAGAAAGAGAGAGAGACATAGGCTCAAACAGGAAGAGAGAGAGACAGAGAGAAAGAGAGAGAGAGACAGAGACAGACAGAGAGAAAGAGAGAGAGAGAGAGAGAAAGAGAGAGAGACATAGGCTCAGACAGGAAGAGAGACACACACACACACACACCTATACACACACACACACACATACACACACACATATACACACACACACATACAGGTCCATAATTTGATCCTGAATCAGCCCGTTTTTTTTCTTTTTTTTTAACATTAAAATCATATTATCAGGATTATTAAAATGACATAATTTTATATTTATTTCTATTTTATTTATGTATTTATTTGATGTAATTATTTATTATTTTACTTTCTCTTATTTGATGTTTTCCTGTTTTTGCTGTAATTGAATGTAGTTTGGTTTGCTGTGTTTATTTGATGTGACTGGACTTTGGCGTCTCCTCAGGTTTCTTCTTCTTCCTGCTCATGGTCAGGATTTGTCTGCTTTTACAGAACGTCCGTCTGTTCGTTTGTCTGGACAGTTAAACTGTGACTGAACTGGACTAAAACTGGAATCCACACTAAACCTGGACAGATGAGCCGTTCACAAACACATGAATAAAAACGACTGACAGCTGCAGGACACATGATCCACCGACTGAAGCAGCAGGACGGATGACGGACACAAGAAACACACAGGACAAACAAACCAACGAAAACACACAAAAAGAAGTACACACAAAATAACATGAAGCAAAAAAAGTCACATAAAATACAAAAACATTAAATACAAAAAACACATTAAAAAATAACATACAAATAACGGATAAAAATAAAATAAAATACAAAAAACATTAAATCAAAAAAAGACATTAAACAAAAAAGTAAAATAAAATAGTTTGAATTTCCCCTAGGAGATGAATACAGTGAATCTTTCTATCTATCGACAAAAAAAACATTAAAACCAAAAAAAAACATTTAAAAAAAATCATTAAATACAACAAAATTAATATACAAAAAACATTAAATACAAAAAACAATAAATTAAGATCAAATACAAAAAATATTAAATAAAACAAAAATCAAATACAAAAAACTTAAAAACATTAAATACAAAAAACATTAAATACACAATCCAAAAACCCAAAATAAAAGAACAACAAAAAAACATGATATACAACAGACTGAGACACACACTCCAGTGTGTGTGTGTGTGTGTGTGTGTGTGTGTGTGTGTGTGTGTGTGTGTGTGAATGCTCTCTCTCTCTCACACACACACACACACACACACACACACACACACACAGAGCTCGCGGGGCCGCAGTGGCTGCGCATCAGCTCGCGCTCGTCGGTCTGGTCGTCGTCATGGGAACCGTCTTGTCCTTGTCTCCACGCGCGCGGAAAGCCGCGGCGCGTGTGCCGCATCCTGAGCTCGCGGACGCCGGTGCGTCAGAGCGCGAGGAGCAGAAGCAGAGGAGGCGGCACCGGCACCTGGTGCTGCTGCACGCGCTCAGCTGGAAGAACAGGCCTGTGGCCGCGCGAGCCAAAAGGAAGGGCGGCAAGAAGGGGAAGCCCGCGGCCGACGAGCAGAGCGGGAGCGCGCACACGGACAGACGAGCACGGACCCCCAAGAACCCGCACCGACACGGATCCGTTCCGGTCCCAACCGTCCCAGAACCGAACCAGGAGCAGAGGAGGAGGAACCCAGACCCCCTTTAACCCACAGTACCTGAACCCAGACCCCCTTTAACCCACAGTACCTGAACCCAGACCCCCTTTAACCCACAGTACCTGAACCCTGACCCCCTTTAACCCACAGTACCTGAACCCTGACCCCCTTTAACCCACAGTACCTGAACCCTGACCCCCTTTAACCCACAGTACCTGAACCCAGACCCCCTTTAACCCACAGTACCTGAACCCTGACCCCCTTTAACCCACAGTACCTGAACCCTGACCCCCTTTAACCCACAGTACCTGAACCCTGACCCCCTTTAACCCACAGTACCTGAACCCAGACCCCCTTTTAAATCTGTATCCAGGGTGAAATGAGTGAAGGTGGGTTTGAGCAGATGCCTCCACTGTGTGTGTGTGTGTGTGTGTTTGTGTGTGTGTTTCTTTTCTGTTACTGTGTCCTACAGTAAATAAATAAATGGTTCTACACGTTCATTTGGCTTCAGTGTTTTTTGAAAGTTCACAGAACGGACGGAAGGACCGCCCACTGGACAGACTGAAGGACCGCCCACAAATCTGACCCCTGTGTTAGTCTGAGCCCTGACCCCTGTGTTAGTCTGACCCCTCACCCCTGTGTTAGTCTGACCCCTGTGTTAGTCTGACCCCTGTGTTAGTCTGACCCCTGTGTTAGTCTGACCCCTGGTGGTCACTGAATAAACTGCATATACACATGTCCATCAGTTCAAATCCACACATATATACACAGGTCCATTTAATCTGAGCTTTAATAAACATCTACTTGATCAGTGAATTAAATACAGGAAAATACCTCATTTTCAATTAAAAATGCAAACTACAGAGCATGGTATTAGAAAAATTTGTGATAAATCACTTAAGAAAAGTTAAAAATAGAGGAAACATACATTTTGGAACTTTGGAAGCAAACTTTTGGAATTTTGGAAGCAGAAAAATAAAAAACTAAATCAGACTGGACAATAGAGCACAAAGGAGTAGGCAAGATATAATTAAAACAGAAGGACTTAGATAAAGTAAAATAAAGTTTTCTGGGGTTTTTTTTAGACATATTTACAATATGCTTAAGAGATTTGTAATACTCAATAAAACCATTCAGGTTTATTCATAAACTCACCATGTTTGAGTGAAGCCAAATGCCTTGTGGGATACATGTCTGTTGCTACTGTACAGCAGAGCCTGGGAAATTAAAAAAAATAGACGTTAGCGTGGTTAGCTTAGCTACTAATGCTAATGTATTGTTAGCTGACGTTAGGGTAACGTTTAGAAGCCCGGGAAATTAAAAAAAAAATGTACAGATGCATTGTGGGAGACTTTGACCTGTCTGAGTCACTGGCCGAGACAAAAAGACAGATTCTTAACAATGGAGAGAGACAGATTTTATTGTAGTCGTATTTTCCGCTCTACATGTTCTGAGTATTTCTATAAGGACAAGGTCAGTGATATTTGACTGTTCACCGCTGGTTCCGTTAGTGCGGTTAGCTTAGCCGCTAATGCTAACACTTGTCTATTGTCTCATTTACGAGGCCGGGAAACAGAAATTAATGGACGTTAGCGCAGTTAGCTTAGCTGCTAATGCTAATCTATTGTCTCATTTAGGAGCCCAGGGAGTACAAAAAATGTACATATGCATTGTGGGAAACTTTTACCTATCTGAATCCCCGAGGGAAACAAAAAAAGACGGATTCACAACAGTGGAGAGAGACAGGTTTTATTTTTTTTATTTGTGTCGTATTTTCCTGTCCACACGTTCCAAGTATTTTTCTGAGGACAAGGTCAGTGATATTTGACTGTTCACCGCTAGTTCCGTTAGCACCGTTAGCTTAGCTGCTAATGCTAATGTATATAGGGTCTGCACGCGACGTCCCCGCTAGCAGAAGTCACTGTGGCTCCGCCCACTGAGTGTCAGTCAGAGGCAGATGAGTAGCAGCTTTGTCTTGAATACTGCGAAAACTTTAGACCAATCTAAAAATGGGGCAGAGCTGTTGTGTCATTGATCGTACAAATAGGTTTAAAAGCACTGGGAGCTCTGGTTTTAGCGGAGACCTAAAGCCACAGACAGAAGAAGCAGATGGATCGCTGCAATTCACAGAAAGAACTGGAATCCAGACAACCAAACCTGTGTTTGTGTCAGCTAACGTTCATTTGTGCTGTGTTCTGGTGTAAACTCATCCCTTAAATTCCATCTGGTTTTGGCTAACGTTCCTTCTTAGTAAAGCTCTTAATGTTAGCATCTGTCATTTAGTTCTAGATTTCAGAACTGAATCGTTTGTGTCTTCAGTTGTGTGATTCTAAACCTTGTGCTCTACATGATTTGTAAACTAGCTTAAACTGAGGCTAACCTAGTTTTCCAGATCAGGGGCTCCTCTAGCACACAGCTGTTGGATCTGTGTTGGATCCAGTATTTGATGTGAACTCTCCTTAAATCTCCACAGTACCAGTAGATCATCCACTCACTTGGGTCAGTACTAAGGGTTCAACTCCAGTAAATCAGTAGTGAACTGTGAGCACTACTGCTGGGCCTTTACCGCCCAAATCACCTCCAACAAAATCCGTCTGCACTGACACAAAACCTCCAAAACAATAGTATGTTGAATGAAAGCACTCACCAGCTGGAATCCTCTAATGAACCAGGACCAGGATGGACACAACTCTGGGTCTGTTGGATGCTTTCAGCCTTTGCATTGGGGATTTTCCCGCCGTTGAACTCAGGTTCATCTAAATGTCAGGATAGGTGATTTCTGTCCCAGATCAGTGTTGGTAGAACACTGGTTGTTTGGTAGCTTGTATAGATCCATGTCCAGTCCAGTTGTCTTTAATTCCATCTGATATTCCACAGTTTTCTGCTTTGGCTGCAGTTACTGCTATACTCCGCCATGTTGAGCCGCTTTGTTTTTGCCGCTCAGTCTGACTGAGAGGGGCGTGGCCTAGGGAGGAAGTGACGTATGCGCATTCGTTCTCTTGTTAGATGACGTCAGGGTTATGTTTAGAAGCCCGGGAAATTTAAACAAATGTACAGATGCATTGTGGGATTTGTACCTGTCTGAATCACTGGCGGAGACAAACAGACGGATTCACAACAGTGGAGAGAGACAGATTTGATTTTTTTTTCATTTCTATGGTATTTTCCTGTCCACACGTTCCAAGTATTTTTCTGAGGACAAGGTCAGTGATATTTGACTGTTCACCGCTGGTTCCGTTAGCGCCGTTAGCTTATCCGCTAATGCTAATGTGTAGTTAGCTGCCGTCTGGGTAACATTTGGAGCTTTGGATCCGTTCAATCAGTTGAAGCCTTTGTGTTTTTTCACAGCTTTCTCCAATGAAACGGACAGAAAAGCCAACACAGTGGAGCTGTCATTCATTGGGTCTGTTTTCTTGGAGGGGGGAGTCGGCTGACAGAGCCAGCTGAGGAGGCAGAGGGGCCGGTGGACCCGGACCTGGAGCCGGAGCCGGACCAGTGAAGGTAAGGTGTCCTCTAGTCTGTGTCCAGTCCACTCAGGCCCATTTCCAGATGGACTGTGTGAAGGCTAACCGCTGCAGGCTGTTGACAGAAAAGCCACCTGGAGCTGCAGTGTGAGCTGCTTTAACCCTTTCATGCATAGTGGTCACTCCAGTGGTCACTCCAGTGGTCACTCCTGTGGACAGTTCTTCTACAGCTGTTCTCTTGTATATTCATGGATTTTGTTGTTTTTGTTCCATATCAGCCAACACAGTGGACGCTCACACTGCAAATATCTAACTGACCAAGTGTATTTGTCTCATTTCTCGTCCAAATATCTCATCACACTTAAAATCAGACAGAATCACCTAAAGAGGAACTTTTAGGTGAGATATAAGAACCGATTTTTAGAAAATAGATCTGCAAAATCTGATATCAAGTAATCTTACCAAGATAATTTTAAGTTGTTCCATTGGCAGATTTTTTTTGCAGATGTTTTTTGCTTGAATTAAACAAAAAAAATGTTACTCTTCAGGTGATTATGTCTTATTTTAAGTGTGATGAGATATTTTGACTAGAAATGAGAAAAATACAGTTGTTAAGATTTAGATTTTTGCAGTACATGCATCATCCCATACACTGCAATTCATTCTGTTGCTGTTCTAGATAAACCTGATCTGCACTAACATGTTTGAGTGGAAATCAACTGCTTGTTATTGTTATTAAACTGTAATTAACAAGTTTTTTTTTTTACAACACTTTTTTGTGTATTATTTCCATGAAGTGAGTATTGATTAGCATTAGTGTATGTTAAAATGGGAGAAAACATCAGATTACCTGCATTAAAAATGTTTTCATTTCATGGCAAAATTACTTATATCCATATATATTCATATATGTTTTCATATATTTCATATATCATATAGGCTTCTAACTCTATTTCAGATATATTCATGCCACTGTGTAATCCAGAGCAGTTTGGACCTCTTTTGTGTTGTGTCCACAGTAGAAGGCCAAACCAACATGTCTCACAGGGGTCTGATCTCTCAGTTCCTGACACTAACCAAAACAATTTCCACACGTCATAATTTTCTCATGGGAGACAGAAGACTACAGGATGATTTATATTTTTGGGTTCAGACCGTCTCAGTCTTTTGTCTGAGGGGGATCTGTTTCTATGGAGCTCCAAATAAAGGGATTTCTTTGACACTGAACGTTTGATCTTATCCTTCTCTATTATAGATGAATTAGTAGAGTAATATTTTTTCCATAACAGCTGGTGTCAGAAGTGGGATAGCTGAAGATCCACCACGTGACACTGGAAGGCGTCGGACAGGTTAGCCACCAAGAATCCACCATCTAGGGGTTCTCCTCTACCTCACTGAAAATCTTAAGAGACAAGAGGGTCTGACGCCTGGAGTGAAACTGGTCCACTTCACGTCTATTCAACGAACTCAAAACTTTACTTCCTCGTCTGAAGGGTGAGATATATTTTTACCAATTATTCAATTGAAGCATTTGCTTATTAATCGAATTGGGGGAAAAAAAAAAGAAAAAATTTAATTACATTAAATGTCATGTCTGTTTACTGGGGCTGACTGTCAGTAGGAGCCTGTAGTAAAGAAGTCTGGTATTGAAGTCAGACTTAACGTGGTTAGGTCCACGGGGTTTTTAATCCACTTGTACCTGAGAAACCAAGTGTGATAGGCACAGGGACGCCTGTGTTCAGTATGGTTAAATCAGGAAAAGTGGCAGTGCGCCGTCACGGCCTTTCATGGTTAGGCTGATTTAATGGATAAAAGGGTAAAGTGTTTGGAACGCAGTCAACCAGTTGACATCACAACTAACACTTTTAACCGCGCAACTGAGCACTCATTAGGGCCCTGGTGGAGGTTAACTGGTTACTTGTTCGGTGTCCTTTGTTTTGTGCCCAACCACGCGGCCGTGCCGGATAGCATCTGTGGGATCTTCTACGGAGGGTCACCTGGATTAGTCAAACCAGGATTTGGCTCTGGGCAATAAGCAAAGCAAAGGTGTACAGGTTCTGACAGGGCCTTTAGTGGAGGACATGAGGAAAATATGGTTCTGAAAGAGTTCAGTGTCTGGTGGTCTGGACAGGCCCATTTGGCTTTCTGAAGGGGGGTTCTTTGAATCAAAATCAGCTGAAACAATTAGACCAGAAACAAAAAACGAGCTGGATTTTCTACTTGTTTTTTCAAACTTTCTTACTTATTATTCTATGGTTGATAATTTTGTGGGGGTAAAGCTCATGACATTGGGAATCTTGTTGTCGGTCAAAGTCGATGCTGACTGAGTAATTTCTTTATCGTAGGGAATTAATTATTTTGTTGTAGTTACGCAGCAACGTAATGTAAGTTGGGGATGCCCAACGCCTGGTAAAGCACCGGATTTGACAATTTCGTCATTTTAAAGTTTTTGCGTCCCAGATCGTCGTGTCTGGAAGATTAATGTTCCAATGGGGACATTCATAAGTAGTTTAAGAAATTCGCGTTTTTGTGTTATTGTTAGATGGGAAATGCAAATTTTAAGTCCCGCCACCGGATTGTGACGGGCCAAGATTCAAATGCATGAGTAAAACTAAATATGGACTAGATGTTTTCAAATGGGTCTGTGAATGGATTGAACATGATGGCTTTCCTTCTGAAGGTACCTGGTCTTTACAAAATGTCAGAATGTCAGAAAACTAAATGTGAAACCTTTACCTAACACAGACACAGATTGTTCTTTGTCACACACAGGAAACTGCATCTAGTGCGTCAACTTTTGCTCCACCCCCGTGCTCCTCCTTTCTCCACTCCTCTCTATACTCCAACCTCACAGCTCTGAAGTTCCTCCCAGAAGATGACCACACCTGCCTGCGTCGACCACAGCCAATGGCACACCCACAGACTACCGGCAGCAGGAAGCCACTGTCCGTCCCCCTGAGCATGCAGCTCCTCCTCCTCCTCCTCCTCCTCCTCCTCCCCCTCTGCCTCAACCTCAACAGCGTCACACCAGAGCAACTGTCAACATCAGCAACAAACTCAGAGCCGAAGGAAAAAGCATCTGGGGTGAGACTGTGACTGGTTCTAATCTGAGACAGACTGTTGGATCTGAATCCACCAGACTGTGAAGATGAAGACACCAGCGCTGGCTCATGTCTGATGGTGGAAGTCTGTGGTGCAGATGGTCCAGTTTGGTTCATCGTCCATGGTCACCAAAAACATCAAGGCAAAGATGGCCGAGGCCAAGATGAGGAGATGTGGACGAGACAGATACAACAGACAACAGCGTTTGGTCGCCGGCAGCAACGACCTGGAGGATACAGGCAACAAGGGTTCCAAAGCAACTAAGAGGATACAGGCAACAAGGGTTCCAAAGCAACTAGGCTGTGAGACACCTACACCTGCACCTCTCTCCCTCTCTCTCTCTCTCCCCCTCTCTCTCTCTCCCCCTCTCTCTCTCCTCTCCTCCCCCTCCCCTGCAGCAGAAGTCATACACATGCTCACTAACCCACATTCTGCGTCTGCACATCAGCTGTCTATACTGACGTCACACACCTACGCCACGCACACACACTCACATGTTTTAAATGGTTATCAATGATATCTTTAGGGGTTTTTTTTGGTAAACAACTTCTTGGTAGATTTAGAAACTACAAGTTTAGTTATATTGGGAACAGGGGATTTACTTCGATGAACATTATCTGACAAACCCATCCTTTCTACAGTAGCCAGTGGTGAACCAGTCCAAATGTATTTCACCAAACCAGTGTTGTGCTCACTGTTAGACTTTTTCTTTTTACACATTGATTTTTGTTTTCAACGGCATGCCACCCTTAACAAAGAAAAGAGAAAAAAAAAGGAAAAACAAACAAATCTCCTGGCCAGAGATCTTATGGTTCCATTGCACCTCTCATGTTTCCACTACAGTTCACCCACTGTTCACAGAATCCACTCCTCACATGTGTGTTGTGCGTCCTCGTTCACAGAGTTAATAGGACTTCGGTCCCACAGCGTCCTCAGCCTTTTGGATCACTGACTGGCAGCCCTCACCATCAGTTTCTATTTTTCCTTTATATTTCTGCCAGAAAAGGAAAAAAAAACAGGTTTCATTCAGTATGGTACACATTAATAGATCCATGCTATCCTTGGTGGTCATTCTGCATCCAGTACATAAGTACCATGTATGTCTGATTAAACAGTAATAACTGCACTCCAATCCATATTGCCCCTAAAATCTGATTATCGCCCAAAATATTTTGTTGTGTTGTGTCATGTTTGTGATATGTGTTTATAAATGGTTGTGTTGTATGTTTTGTGGATTTGGTGTTCTTGTTGTGTGTGTATGGTACCGGTACAAATGTTTGTGTGGATTCTGGTGCTGGTTCAGACTTGAGGTGATATTCAGAGTGTCCAGGCTGATGCTTGTGGTTTTGATCTGACTGTAGGAATAGTGCTTTGGGTGTAATTTATATTTAATAGAGCGCCTATAAACTAAAGGACACAGTAGAGGAAAGCATGTGAATCTGAGTTTTGTTGTGACAGTGTACAGCTGCTGATGGGCCTAATTGTTTATAGGAGTGGATTTACTTCATATTTTCTTACTTAACGTTTGTGTTTTCTGACTGTGACTCTTGCTGAGATGTGACTAATGGTGTTTGGGTTCAACATGACAACGACATGATGAACTTCATCTGAAGATCCTGTGTCTGCAGAAGAGGAAAAGGCCACGAAGAACGCCTCTACCTCCTCCTCTGTCTTCCTCTCACTCCTCCTCTGTCTTCCTCTCTCTCCTCCTCTCCCTTCCTCTCTCTCCTCCTCTCCCTTCCTCTCTCTCCTCCTCTCCCTTCCTCTCACTCCTCCTCTCTCTTCCTCTCACTCCTCCTCTCTTTTCCTCTCACCCCTCCTCTCTCTTCCTCTCACTCCTCCTCTCTCTTCCTCTCACTCCTCCTCTCCCTTCCTCTCACCCCTCCTCTCTCTTCCTCTCACTCCTCCTCTCCCTTCCTCTCACTCCTCCTCTCTCTTCCTCTCACTCCTCCTCTCTTTTCCTCTCACCCCTCCTCTCTCTTCCTCTCTCTCCTCCTCTCTCTTCCTCTCACTCCTCCTCTCTTTTCCTCACACTCCTCCTCTCTCTTCCTCTCTCTCCTCCTCTCTCTTCCTCTCACTCTTCCTCTCTCTTCCTCTCACTCTTCCTCTCTCTTCCTCTCTCTCCTCCTCTCCCTTCCTCTCACTCCTCCTCTCTCTTCCTCTGTCTCCTCCTCTCCCTTCCTCTCACTCCTCCTCTCTCTCCCTCTCTCTCCTCCTCTCCCTTCCTTTCTCTCCTCCTCTCTCTTCTTCTCACTCCTCCTCTCTTCCTCTCACTCCTCCTCTCTCTTCCTCACACTCCTCCTCTCTCTTCCTCTCTCTCCTCCTCTCTCTTCCTCTCACTCTTCCTCTCTCTTCCTCACACTCCTCCTCTCCCTTCCTCTCACTCCTCCTCTCTCTTCCTCTCACTCCTCTCTCTTCCTCTCACTCCTCCTCTCACTCCTCCTCTCTCTTCCTCTCTCTCCTCCTCTCTCTTCCTCTCTCTCCTCCTCTCTCTTCCTCTCACTCCTCTTCTCCCTTCCTCTCTCTCCTCCTCTCTCTCCCTCTCCTCCTCTCTCTTCTTCTCAGTCTCACTCTCATACACACTCCACTCACACACTGCTCACAGCTCCTCCTCTCTTAACTCTCTCTCGTTTCTCCACATGTTCTTTTTCCTCCTAACAGCTCAGCCTGAACAGCTGTTGGTGACATTGACCCTTGGGTGTGTCCCAGTGTCAAAGTGGGGACCTAAAGCACTAAACCCACACTGGTGCTCTGTAGGGTCTGTGCATGTGAACCTGTGACAGACAGTCTCAGCCCCTTTCACATTCTGTTTGACTCATCTCCTCCTTTCAGATTCTGCTCTGAATCTCCAAACCCTTTCCTGCTTCTCATTTGGAACATGATCTGCTCTCTTGTTGTGCTGCTCATCCTCAAACACATTTGTCTACAGGTAGCTGTGGACCTGTCCATTCCAGCCTCAGGTCCACTTCACAGCCTTCAACCAGGTGACTTCATGCTGGTCACAGACTTCAGAAGGTCCAACAAGCCACCAGGGTTCACCTCAGTCACTGCAAAAGCTCATCTGTGCATCAGCCGCCTAAAAGGTTCATGACCCACGTCCACACCCAACCAGGTAGACCAGGACCAGAAGTGGAGGACATCAGTGGTAGAACCAAAACCACCCACGAACACATGGGGAATTCAAACGCTCTGTTCCACCTCTGAAGCTGATGACATTCCTATGTGGGAACCACCCCCTGAACCAGATCAAGAAGGTAAACTCGTCCTCTCACTTTCTGCTGTCATACATACAGCTAAAACAACCCTGAGTGCAAGCCCAGCGCTGCTCATGGGTCACATGGTAGACATCACACAACCAATGCACAGTCCATGTTTAGGCCTGTGTTCATGAACTCTGACAGACAGTTCACAGACTTCACTCCTTCTACGTCCTCACCTGAAGAAAGCGCCTGGACTCAGCTGATGGTCATCACACACCAAACAACCATCTCAAGCAGCGTCCCTGACTGTACTCATCATTTTCTTGTCTCTCCTTGTTGTTGTTGTAAAAGTTCTCCTTGTATTGTGTCAGGTTCAACCTAAATATTAAGTGTTAATTATGATCTAGACCTAGACCACGGCCCCCGTTCAGGGGGCCTGGATTCAGTGACCTCAGAGCATCCTGTGGTGCCTTGTTCTCCTGTCTGTTTTCAGAGTCCTTCCATCTTTCTTGTGCCCTTACTCCTCCTTCTGAAAATGCCACTACAGTAGTGAAGACAACACAGAGGAAGCCACAGTCAGAGAACTGGCTCAGTCTTCCTCAACACAGGTCATCTGTCACTAACTCCTGTTGGAAAAAGGCTTTCCTCTACTGAAGTTCACCTTCTCACATTTATTTAACAAAATACAAAAAACAGACAATAAAATCCATCTGAACTTAAGCACACAGTCCAAACAGCCAGAAAAACTGTGAGCTCCTCTGGGCTCTAATGTCACAGACCCCCCAGGCTCGTAGCACCCCCCAGCTCACCTGAGCATCTTAAAGCTACAAGGTCTGATATTTAGCCTTAGCAACTGGTCTGTACATTGACATGAAGTAACTAAAATGCCATGAGCATACAAATTATAAAGCACATATTATATTACAATCATTTAACACCTTTTTAAATGCAATTAAATGAACGTTCTAATCACTAATTAATAACAGAACTGAACTGAAAAATGAAAATGTGTGAAAATCTTTCTATTACAACACTGTAACTCTGAAACCTTTGCTCTGAACACACCATAAGATCTAAGAAGGAAATTAAAAACAAGGATATTACTTTAACATTCTATCCCTTTGACACTTAACATATTCCAATAACATTTGATCTGAAGTCTGAAAATGAATGAACTTTACTATTCAAATAAAGTTATGAAATGAGCCTTTTTAACCGTTTTAACAGTGATGATCTCCAGTACAGTGCTAGAATATGAGGCCTAGAACAGAACTCCCACAAAAATGTGCAAATCGTTCATGAACTACAGGTTTGAAAGTTTTCGCTCACATTCAAATTTACTGCAGTTATTGCAAAAGAAATCTTCCAGCTTCTGCCAATGTGGCTAACCTACACATACAGGCCTACTGAAGACAAACTCTGCAGACTTCTACAAGTACATTCTAATGTGACTCAGTGTTGAACACAAATAACACAAACACTGACAGTCCTTGTGCTTTTTCAACTCTAGGTGCAGTGGGTAAAAGCAGAACTGGCTCTGACTTATATTTATTGCAGTGATTAAACACATTTTCTTTCCTTTAATGGGAACACTTATTGCACAACAATTTGAATTCTTACAGTTTGTTGAACAAATATTCCGTTCATTATTCAAAATTCAAACCATATTGCAGCAGCAGTGACATTTTTCCCCCTTTCCTCATACAGCCCCAGACAACCAGTGACCAGAACCATCTACTGATCCAACCTGTTGAACACCTGCTGATCCACTAATCCTATCAATAATCAAATACAGTTCTTCATCTGTACATGGTCATCACATATCAGACCATATTTGGATGTTCGGATACTCTGTAGTTACCGTGGAAACATTTTCATCTTCTACAACATTAAGTCACCAGTAAAACCCATTGAGTTGGATCAGTGACAGTAGATGGGAACACTGGGTTTATGTTCACTTATTTATATCTTTTTTCTCTTCAGTTTTCTCTGTTTAGATACAATAACTTTTGAATTTACTGTGAATATTCATGAAGATTTAAATTAAAAATAGGAAAATACATATAGGAAAATACATGATTTATGTTGAAAATGCAAAATATAGAGGATAATATGACAGTTAAAGCTGCGACATCACTGAAGAAAGGTTCAATAGAGACACATTTATTTGGGAAGTGGGGCAATAATCCTACTGGGTCTGTATGGGTTCAACAAAAGTGCATTTGTGATTAATAATTAGAGTCTGACAAAGTTTAAACACAACTAAATACTCAAGAGTTACAGAACTTTCCTTTAGACAAAAGTGTAGAACGTCACTACAGACCTGTCGACAGACAAATTAATTTTGATTGTTTATGTTATTTGTCAGTTAATCCTTTCAGCCCCAATTATTTGTCTTGATCTACAGAACTTCAAGCCCCTCCTTTGAACTAGATCCGACTCCACTGGTCCAGATCTGTTTGGTTTTTAATGGCGCAGATGATGAGCCTGTTTCTCTTGGTACTTGGTAAACCTGTTCACATGTAAATATGAACATCTCTCTGTTTTCTCTACCTTTGCTTGATGATTACTTCAGAGTCTGTCCTCTGGGAAAACAAAGCATTCCTCTGGGATGGTTTAGGAAATCTGTACTTAAACCTTGTCGGGGGTGTAGGGATGGATGTGTGTCATCGGTCTGTCTGTTCTGGTTTATTCTTAGTGATCAATGACTGATCAAAGGGGGGAGTATGGAATGGCTAAACTCCTTAGATCCATATATTCATATATATTTTCCTATATTTCATATATCATATAGGCTTCTAACTCTATTTCAGATCTTTTCATGTCACTGTGTATTCCAGAGCAGTTTGGACCTCTGTGTGTTGTGTCCACAGTAGAAGACCAAACCCACAGTTCTCACAGGGGTCTGATCTCTCAGTTCCTGACACTAACCAAAACACTTTCCACACATCATCATGTTCTCATGGCAGACAGAAGACTACAGGGTGATTTGTATTTGTGGGTTCAGAGCATCTCAGTCTTTAGTCTGAGGGGGATCTGTTTCTGTGGAGCTCCAAATAAAGGGATTTCTTTGACACTGAACGCTTGAACTGACCCTTCTTTATTGAAGACCAATTAGTAGAGTGATATTTTTTCCATAACAATAGTTTTTACACAGTTTATCAGTAAATACGTTTCTTTGCTTCAGAAATTAAATCCATGGTGTCCAGCTGAGTGGACTTTTTTGCAACTCCATGAAAAATGGGTTCATAAAAATCATTTCAGTGGTATTGTTTTTTAATGCCTCAAGGAATAAAAACACTCAGGAAAAAAATCTTGGTTAAGGCTGTCATAATTCATGCATGGAAGTGTTAAAGCTGTGTGTATACAGCCTGTTGAGCCCAAATGTGGAAACAGGCCAATGGACGGAGACTGGACTGTGTGTCAGCCTCAGCTGCACACACACAAACCCAGAGAAAGGACACAGGGAAGAGCTGACTGGTATGTGTGGAACTGTTCATCTAGACTACAGCAGGATCAGCTGGAATGGTTCATACAATAGGATAGAGAAGCTCTGGAATCCAATTACTATGTTTAATGGGAAAAGACAATTATTACTGTTAACCATCAACTTCAAATGGAATTATTATTATTTTTAACCCTTTCATGCACAGTGGTCACTGCAGTGGACAGTTCTTCTACAGCTGTTCTCTTATATATTCATGGGTTTTGTTGTTTTAGTTCCATATCAGCCAACACAATGGACACTAATGCATCATCCCAAACACTGACATTCAGACCATTACTGTACGTTTGCTCTTCTAGATAAACCTGATCTGCAGTAACATGTTTGAGTGTAAATTAATTGCTTGTTATTGTTATTAAACTGCAATTAAAAGTTTTTATTTATTTATTTATTTATATTATTATTTTGCTTATTATCTCCATGAAGTGAGTATTGACTAGTATTAGAGTATGTTAAAATGTGAGAAAACAGCAGACTGGCAACATTAAAAATGTTTTTATTTCATAGTTTTCACACAACATATCAATAAATACATGTTTCTTTGCTTCAAAAATGAAATGCATGGTGTCTGTCAAGCTGAGTGGACATTTTTGGAACTCCATGAAAAATAGGTTCATAAAAGAATTTTCAATTGCATTCTTTTTTTTGTGTCTAAAGAAGAATAAAAACACTCAGGAAAAAAAAAAAATCTTAATTCAAGTTCTCATAATTCATGCATGAAAGGGTTAAAGTAATGGAATGGAATAGTTTCCACCAACAGTTCACAGGTAAATCCACCAAACTGACCTGTTCATAGAATCACCTCAGTCCAACATATAGTTATGGCTGAATTTAATCCAATGAATCCACGTCAATAATGGACTTGACTTTCCAAACATTGCATTGATTCTTAATCCAGTTGGTTATTTGATGCCGTAGATCAGATTCTACAGTAAATTTCACTCCGTTTGGGTTCAGGAGACAGTTGGGCCACCACTTGAAGTTGAGTTGGTGTTTAACGGTGGGTTCTACTCCACCCACTGGTTTAACTTGGACTTCAGATTGAGGTCAGTTTAAGCCTGGACTGAGTTTACAACTCAACTGTTTCTAAATGTTTGGGATTTTCAGCTCATATAGAATATGTTTGTGTGAGTTGGTACATTAAATATCTGCTAACAGTATGGATTATTGATCAGACTGCGTTAAACGTCACTCCTTGGTTTCCCTCCGTTATCTGGAGCTGCTGCGTTCTGTTGTAGTCTGGGTGTTTGTTAAGGTTAAAGGTGAACTCACTTTATTATTCCTGTAGTTCTCCCCTAGCATTAGCATTAGCATTTAGCACAGTAGGAGCAGTGTTGTTGTGTTGTAAAGTCCATGATATCAGCCAGCTCATATTTCTACTTCATATTCAGCTTCATTCATCACTTCACTGGTCGTGTATTTGTGCTGTTTCAGTATTTTCCAGTCAAACAGGGCAGACAATCTAAACTGAACCCCAATAACATGTCCATGAATGTTAGGAGGTCCAGATGTTGATGTAGATCCAACATGGACAGAAGCAGAAACATGTGATGTGGATTGTGTGTTTGTGGACATGTTGTTGAGTTGTGTGTGTTGAACGTCTGCTGAATGAGGTGTTTGTGTTTGTACAGGACCCATGGATGGACAGACAACTACCACTGGACCACTGGGACCCTGAAGAACACTAGACCACCACTGGACCACTGGGACCCTGAAGAACACTGGACCACCACTGGACCACTGGGACCCTGAAGAACACTAGACCACCACTGGGACCCTGAAGAACACTGGACCACTGGGACCCTGAAGAACACTAGACCACCACTGGACCACTGGGACCCTGAAGAACACTGGACCACTGGGACCCTGAAGAACACTAGACCACCACTGGACCACTGGGACCCTGAAGAACACTGGACCACCACTGGGACTCTGAAGAACTCTACCACTCCACCATTACATGATGCGCATGCGCCAAGGTTGAGGAGGCCAGGTGAACGCCGATCTCCGTCAAACTCAAAAAAACTGTGGTTAAAGTTAATGTTTTTTCCTAAGAATTAAGACCAATTACGAATAAACGGTGCTTGATCCGATGCTCGATTGTGGCATGTCTCCGAAGAAAATAAAAGGGCAAACTAAGGACAGTGGTGACGACCACGCTGAGCAGGAGGCTGTGAGTAACATGACGACGAAAGAGTTCAACTTACTGGAATTATCTGCCTTGATTCGCACTATCATAAGAGAGGAAAACGGCGCACTGATTGATAAAATGCAGTTGCATCTGGACGCACTCCAAAATGAAGCATCTGGGTGCAATAAAAGAATTGGCGTACTAGAGGATGCACTGAGTAGCATGGACAGCCGCATTATTCACCTGGAGAAGGCAAACGAACGCCTGTGTAAAGAAAATAACGCCCTAAAGGAAAAGGCTGAACTCCTGGAGAATCACAGTCGCAAATATAATGTGCGTATTCTTGGCTTGACTACAGACGTGGAGCAGGGGAATCCGACAGGCTACGTGTCAATTTTATTGAAGGAGATGTTCGGGGATAAACTCCAACTCATGCCTGAAGTTGAAAATGCCCACCGCATCGGCCCAATGACTAAATCTGGACAGCGTGCCATGATTGTTCGGATGCAGAGACTGGTGATGAGAGAGGAAATTCTACGCGTTGCAAGGAAAGAAAAAGTTTTCGAGGCTCGTGGGATGAAGCTGCGTTTCTTTCCGGATCTTACAGCTAACACCGCCAAAGCTAGGGCAAGCTATCGAGAGGTGAGGAACAAATTATGGAACGCAGGAATCAAACATGGGATTATTCACCCGGCAACTCTGGTACTGACTTTCAGAGGAGAAACTAGAAGGTTCACTGACAATGTGGCTGCAGAGACGTACGTAAAGACTGTAATTGAACCTGCGATGGAAAACAAAGAGTAAGAGACAGTGGTGATAAGTTACAGTTATGAACTTGTGATTATGGCTTGATGAACTCATATCATGTAAATGTTCATTTCAAATTACATATATGATGAGATTGTTAATTAGTTTGATTGTTAAAAGATTAACCACAAAAGGGGTTATGGAAACGTATATTTTCTTTTTGTTAGGAGGGGGCGTAGCGCTCACGTGTTGTTTTTCACAAATGCTGGCAAATTGGGTGTGCATAAGAGTGTATGTGTGTAAATGTTTGTTTGTGTGTTCTGTTTGGTTACTTTGTAGCTCTACAACTTATAAATGTTTCTTTATAATTTACTATCTTTGGAAAACACGCAGTGATGATGAATAAATTACCAAAAGGATTGAAAATAGCTCATTTAAATATCTGTAGTTTGAGAAGCAAAGTTCAGGAGATAATTGGAATACTGGACAGTGACAAGTTTCATATACTGGCTATATCTGAAACTCATTTGGATGCAACAATAGAGGACTGCAGTTTATATATACATGGGTATAAATTTTATAGATATGATAGAAATATTAATGGTGGTGGAGTAGCGTTTTATGTTCAGGATCAGATACCTGTTAAAAGAAGGGATGATCTTGGTTGCATTGGTGTTGAAGCACTACGGTTGGAAGTGAAGCTGCTGTATCTGAAGCCTGTTCTTATGGGTGTTTGTTACAGACCACCTAATGCACCAGTAGTCTGTCTGGACAGAATCTGCTATATGCTGGATAAAGTATGTGACTCTAAAAATGAGGTATATTTTTTAGGAGATTTAAATATTGATTGGAGTTCTGATAATTGTGCACTAAAAAGTAAGTTGCTCTCAATAGCAGATACATGTAATTTAACACAAATTGTTACAAAACCAACCAGAGTTTTCTATAAGTCTGATGGGACAAAAACGTCCACTTGTATAGATCTGATTTTTACTAATGCAGTTGATTTCTGTTCAAAAGCAAGTTCTGTATGTATGGGGTTCAGTGATCATAACTTAACTGCAGTCTGCAGAAAGACCAAAGTACCTAAATCAGGACAGAAGATTATTGTTAAAAGAATATTTAAACATTTTAATGAAGTAAATTATGCAGAGGAGGTCCGTAATGTTGATTGGTCAAGAGTATTACAAGAAAAAGATCCTGACAGAGCCCTGGAAGTCTTCATGAGTTTACTCATGCCTATTATTGATAAACATGCACCATTAAGACGAATGACTGTAAGAAATGTTGCTTCTCCTTGGGTTGACTCTGAACTTAAAGAACACATAAAGCTAAGAAACGAAGCAAAGGCAGAGGCAATCACATCTGGTGATACTGTTCATTGGAAAAAGTACAGACAACTGAGGAATTTTGTTACAAAATTAAATAGAACAAAAAAAAGATCTACGAAAATCAATTCAAAGAGGCAAAATTAGACAGCAAGAAAATATGGAATACACTTAATGGATTGATGGGACAGAAAGTCAAATCTTTACCAACATTTTTGGAAGCTGATGAGACATTTCTGACCAAACCTGTTGATATTGCAAATTATTTAAGCAATTTCTTCAAGAATAAGGTTCAAAATTTGCGTAAGTGTATGGATTCCAGGTCAAAATGTGACTCATCCATTAGCACAATTAAAAATAAAATTATGAAGAACAGATCATGTAAATTTACATTTGAAAAAGTAAGTATTAATATGGTAGAAAATGTCTTAAAATTAATGAAAGTGAAACCGCCTGGTGTTGACGAACTCAATGTACAATTCTTAAAAATAGTAGCTGATGTGATTGCTGTGCCCATATGCTACATCATCAATTTGAGTTTAAATAAGAGTGTTTTTCCTGTTAGTTGGAAAAAAGCGAAAATCATACCTCTATTAAAAAATAACAAGGAGTCCTTTTCTGGTAAAAACAGCAGACCCATTAGTATTCTTCCTATTTTGAGTAAAATTACAGAGAAAGTAGTTTACAACCAAATGAACATGTATTTTAGTAAAAATGGGCTGAATACAGTATGTCAACAGGCTTATAAGAAAGGACACTCTACAACAACAGCTTTAGTTCAGATAACTGATGATTGGTTAAAAGACATTGAAAACAGGAAAATAATTGGCACTGTAATGTTAGATCTTAGTGCAGCGTTCGATGTACTTGATCATGAGATTCTACTGGAAAAGCTAACTTGTTATGGATTTGATTTGGCTGCAATTGAATGGATGAGAAGTTATCTTACTGGTAGAGAATTCAAAGTACTGTTTAATGGTAGCTTTTCTGATACTCAGACGCTGTGTTGTGGAGTGCCCCAAGGCAGCTGTTTAGGACCACTTTTATTTTCTATTTTTACAAATGATTTGCCCTTTATTTTGGAACGTGCCACCATTGCTCTATATGCTGATGATTCTACCATTTATTTGTCTAATCCTGATATCGGTGAACTTAAAAAAGCTCTAAATGAAGAGGTAATACTAATTGCAAATTGGATGAGAGAAAATAAATTAGTGCTCAATACTGAGCAGAGTAAATGTATGGTGTTGGGGTCAAGACATCTTTTAAAAAACTCCCCTGTTTTGAATTTGTCTGTTGGTGGAACTGACACAGAACAAGTAGCGGAGGCCAGGCTGTTAGGTGTGACTGTTGATAGTATGTTGACTTGGAATTCTCATATAAAGCAAATATTAAATAAAATGGGCAGAAGCATTGGTGCTGTTAAACAATGTAGGAATTGCATACTGTATTGAATAAGGAAAACACTAGTGGAATCATTAGTTCTGTCGCATTTAGATTATTGTTCAGTCATTTGGTCAAACACATCAGAAATAAATCTAAATAAACTTCAAATTGTGCAAAATAAGCAGCTGGAATAGTCCTAAACTGTCCATTTAGAACAAGTACTAGTGACACTCACACCCGTCTGGCCTGGTTACATGTTAAAGGCAGAATTAGATACTTTTTAGTTAAATTTATTAGAAATATCATAATTACAAAAACACCTGAACTTCTTTACAGTAAACTGACTTTTTTCAGTGACATCCATCAATATTCCACACGTCAATCAGAGGACAGTCGTTTCCTGTTGCCTGCTTGTAGGACGAATCAAATACAGGGTAGTGTGCAATACAGGACAATGGTGGCATGGAACACATTGCCACAATTTTTAATTTCAGAAATTCAAGCAGTTAGTTTTTCTAAAAGGTTGAGAATTTTTATATTTACCCAAGAATAACTGTCTGAGCTATTGTTTATCCTATAATGACATCATCTAGACGGTTTTGTTTTTTGTTTGTTGTGGAGCGTTTTTTTTTTTTTTTTTATTTATTTATTTTTAATTATTATTTTTTTATTTTATTATTATTATTATTATTTACTTATTTTATTTTTTACTTTATTTATTTATTTATTTATTTATTTTTCTGTTGTTATTGATATTATTATTGTAATTGTTTTGTATTGTATGCTGTTGCTGATTTTTGGTTTTGTGTTGTTGTGCTGAGTGTATGTACATCCTGTTTTGTTGAGTGAGTTGTGGGAAATTGTTGGTGCTTTGTTTTTGTGTTGTTGATGACCCCAGGAAGAGTAGCTGCTGGGGTATGCAGCAGCTAATGGGGATCAAACTAATAAACTAAACTAAACACTGGACCACCACTGGACCACTGGGACCCTGAAGAACACTAGACCACCACTGGACCACCGGGACCCTGAAGAACACTAGACCACCACTGGACCACCACTGGACCACTGGGACCCTGAAGAACACTAGACCACCACTGGACCACCGGGACCCTGAAGAACACTAGACCACCACTGGACCACCACTGGACCACTGGGACCCTGAAGAACACTGGACCACCACTGGACCACTGGACCCTGAAGACCACTGGACTCCAGGACCATGGTCAGGTAGGTTCTTCTATCTGCTGACCCTCAGACACACTGATCCCTTCAGTCCCAGTCAGTCCCACTGAATCCAAACATGGCTGTGGTTCAGGAGGTCTGAACATGAATGTGACAGGAGAACACATGTTCAGTTCCATGTGCAGTGGCTGAGCAGGTGGACACCAGGGATGTAAGAAAATATGGGTATCGCAATATATCATGATAATTCATTTCACGATACTGTATTGATATTAAAAAGTACAGTATGTATATTTTTTGGTACTTACTTAAATGCAGATATGGCTGAGGTTTTTTTTGTTGGTTTTTCATGCTGTCTTTGCTGTTGTTTGTTTACTACAAAAGTATTATTGTGATACTGCAGGTCATAAATGCAGTTTTTTGAAACTGATAACACTGTTTTGTTAAATGATGGATCATTCAAGCATCCTAAAAACAGTTGTTACTGTCTGAAAGAGGCAAATGTTTGGGTTTTTATTGTGAACGCACAAAAATAATGTTCTGATGTTGGATGGTTCAGGGACTGAACACTGTGGATTCTTTTCGCAGTCAAGTCTGAACATTTAAGCAGGATCTGAAACTGTAATGTCTCTGAAACTTTATTTATTTATTTGTGTTTTTTTTTGTACCGGTGAAACTGCATGTTAAAAATGTATTCATCCAAGTCCTGCACTATAACTTTTTCCAGGAAATAATCTCTTAAAAAAAAACAAAACAAAACAAAAAATATCGCCTTGTTAACAGTATCATGATATATCACAATATATCGTATTGTGATCCTCGTACTGCGATTTGTATGGTATTGCCAGATTGTTGCCGATACACAGCCCTAGTGGACACAACAGGACAACTCCAATCCAGTCCAAGTCTGGACCTGTAGAAGCACAGAGGGTTTCAGTCCAGTCAGGTCAGAGGAGCGTCTGTTCAGTGACTGGAATGAATGTTTGTGGTGAAAGGGCTGATGGGAGTTCTGAGGAAGTCCAGACTGGGTGAGGACAGGGAGTGGACCACAGCGAAAAGAGTCCAAATGTCCCAGTGTCCTTCCACTGAAGGTCAACACTGCTGTGTCTGTGACTTGGTTTTAGTGGAGTTGGAGAACAGCTGCCATGGAAGTGGTGGACTGGAATGTGAACAAAATCCAAACTAAACTGTTGGAATTTTTCCTGTTGGTTGAGTGGAAGCTCCAAAGACGAGTTCAGGATGCACTTGGTCTGAGTTGAAGAATTTATTGTGATCACATGGGAAACATAAAAGCCAGTGCTGGTCTCTGTGGACTAGAGCTCCTGCAGGACCTCCAGTCACAGAGCCCTGAATACCAGCTGTGGTTTGACAGTTCTCTTCTTGGGTGACTCCGCCCCGAACGGTGGGTTGGACTTCGCAACGTCATCTGACTCTGTCTCCTGATTGGCTCTCACCTGTTGACGTGACTTGCCGACCGTCCGTCCACATCTTGTTGCTTGGACGTGCTACGTAAAGTGTCCTGACTGTTGTCTTAGACGTGGATCTGTTGGAATGGCAGGTCCTAGCTTCTGCAGACACAACATCTGCTTCAGTGGATGAACTGAGCCTGAATCTGACCACAACCAGCGTCCATGAGTAGAACTGGGAGACGAGCTTCACCAGTAGAAAAACATGGGACATTTTAGAGCAGCTCAGAGCAACACTGGAATTATCATGTCCGTCCAATTCCACTGGGTTACAAAAAAATGGTTTTTGCAAGTTGTCCAGGTTTTTTCAGCTGAGTTCGGACCAGTTTGCATCGCTACATCCAAAAATGACATCTGTTTTTCTCAGGTCAGGTTTTTTTGCTAATTTGATTTTGAAAAATTTGATCTTCTCACAAAATTGATTACATTTTTGTGACTTTATCAGTTGATTTTTTTATGTAGTTCTCACCCAAAATAGGTTTTAAGAGAAAAAAAATCCTTTTCTAACAGGATGTATTTATTATGTATTCACTGCAGATGGAGCAGAATACGTCAGGCTTATTTTTGCCAGATCTTCTAGTCGAAGCCATTTCATTCACCTGTAATATTAAAAAAAAAAAACATTAATCATAAATTGGCAAAAGTCAAATCTTCAGAACTTGTTTATTGCAAGAAATATGAAAGAATTTTGTATCATATGAAGTGAAAATGCCCATAAATGTAAGCACAAATGTTCAAAAGCCAATATGTAGCAGAGTTCAGAAAGTTGACCTGACTGAGCAAAATGAGTGTGAGTTTTGGGTTCAGCACCAAAATGATCCTAAATCAGCTCAAAAAACTGAAACAATACATTTATTGTTGACCAGTGTTATTGATTTAGTCGAATGCATAATTATTAGTAATTAAAAATCAAGTGAATCAAATAAATTAAATCAAATATTCAAATTAAATTAAATAAAGATTAGCTCCCAGTAAAATGTATTTCCATTTTTATAGTAACCCCATATGCATGTGTAAAATGGTGTGAGCTGTATTCTTCTGTGCACAGAGCCAGTGGAAACATCTACAACACGTCCAACTTATCTTTAGCAACAGCAGTCTTTTCAGATAGCAGACTATGATTCTGTCCTTGGTACTAGGAACCTGTTGTCCCAGGAGTTTCAAACCATCACACCCTATCCCTCTGGTACACAACTCTGCAATGAGCGACACAAATCCTACAAGTCCCACATCTGTACATGTGTGCATGAGCACATATGGGTAGGTGTTAGCATTAGCAGTACATATGTATCTATGGGGGGGGGGGGGGGGGGGGCAGTCCTCTTGTCCCTCCATGTGGACTCCTGGATCTCCAGTACCTTCTTTATAGGCTCATTAGATCAGGCTCCAGACGGTTACAAATATGAGCTCACACAGGTACAGTCAGACTCACACAGCTGCTGGGCCTGTGGGTGCACCAGGTACGGGTTTGTTTTCACATTCTGTGCTCTTATGAACCTACAGCTGGTCCTTCCTGTCCAGGTGGAACCTTCACACTAACACAGATGATCATCTAGGTTTCAGTACAGCTCCTGCTGGTCCTGGTTCTCTCTGAGCACCTCCAGGGTTTGGCCTGTCATAGTTTGGAGGAACCACGACTTTGTTTATGGATCTGAAATCATGGACCATCTGGTGCTCAGGTTGACCCTGCTGGGGTCCAGGGTTCCAGGTGGAGTTAGCTGGTACCAGTACCCCTGGTTTCACGAGTCCTGTTATAGTACCACCAAGTCCTTTAATCTGATTATGTCTAAGGGGATACTGGTGCCTACAGGGAGGAACTGAATTTGGTTTGACTGGTATGGAGAGAGGTGGAACACTGGGGAGGCCACCGTCTGTGGGACCTGTGGAACCTGTGGAACCTGTGGGACCTGTGGAACCTGTGGGACCTGTGGAACCTGTGGGACCTGTGGAACCTGTGGGACCTGTGGGACCTGTGGAACCTGTGGAACCTGTGGGACCTGTGGAACCTGTGGGACCTGTGGGACCTGTGGAACCTGTGGGACCTGTGGAACCTGTGGGACCTGTGGAACCTGTGGGACCTGTGGAACCTGTGGGACCTGTGGAACCTGTGGAACCTGTGGGACCTGTGGAACCTGTGGGACCTGTGGGACCTGTGGAACCTGTGGGACCTGTGGACCACAATGAGTCTGGGAGGGGATTTAAGAGGGTCTGGACTGTCTCTACCGTGTGTGTGTGTGTGTATGTGTGTGTGTATGTGTGTGTGTGTGTTCTGCCCACGTAGACTAGAACAGATGAACAGATCCACCATCAGGACCAGATGGATTTAAGACATGGACAGCACACACACAACTACACACATACACACAACACAACTACACAAACACAACACAATTACCGACACACAACACTACTACACAAACACAACCACATACACAACATAACTACACACACAACACAACTACACAACTACACAAACACAACACACCTACACACACAACACAACTACACACAACACAACTACACACACAAGACAACTACACAAGACAACTACACAAACAACACAACTACACACAACACACCTACACACACAACACAACTACACACAACACAACTACACACACAAGACAACTACACAAACACAACACAACTACACAAACAACACAACTACACACAACACACCTACACACACAAGACAACTACACAAACACAACACAACTACACAAACAACACAACTACACAAACACAACACAAGTACACAAACAACACAAATACACAACACACACACACACAACACAACTACACACCACGCAGACACACTGTGGATCCTATGTCGTTCAGTATAAATCCTCCAAACAGTGGTTCAGTGAATGTGGTTTTGAAGGTGTGCAGGTGGATCAGTTTGTCAGAGCAGACTGTGTAGAAGGACACAGATCCAGCAGGATAGTCCACATACACTGAGACTGTACCAGAGTAGGAGGAGGAGGAGGAGGAGGAGGAGGACCGAGGGAGGGCTGTTCTTCTGCCTTTATGACAGACATTGTATCCATCTCTATGACACTCCAGACTCCAGGACTGATCATTGAATCCAAACCCACAGTCTAAACTGCCTCCTTTCCTTCTGATTCCTCTGTAAGTCACTGATATCTGAACGCTTCCCCTCCACTGGACCTCCCAGTAACAGCGACCAGTCAGACCAGTTGAACTCATCACCTGTGACCAGAAGTCAAATCTGTCCTGATGATCAGGATATGACTGAACCTCCCCCCACATATTTTCCACCTTCTTGTTGTTTTCAGACAGTTTCAGTTTTTTGTTCGCTGTGTTTGGATCCAGGGTGAGTTCACAGAAATCTGATGGACAGAAGAAAACACAAAACAGTTGCAGTTATTGATCAGTGATCAGCTGATTGACTGACAGTCTGATCACATCACTGGGTTCAGTTCAACTGTTATTGATGGATGGATCATGTGTGAGTCTGACTCTGATCAATACTGATCAATAACAGATCAATCCAGTGTTTTCTAGACGGATCTGTTGTTTCTGAGCACATTTTCACCGACGGAGAATAAAAGTGTGAAACAGATCAACTCTGACTCCGTGACTCAGATCTAATCAGTAGAACCAGTTCACCTTTAGGATCATATATTGATCCTTAACATTCAAACATTCAAAGTCTGGTTCATTTTCAGTCCCTCCAGGAATTCGCGATGTTGCGATCGCAAGTGTTAATGCAAATTCAACCAATCACCGCGAATTCTGCGCGTCGCTGCAATTTTGTCCAATCACCGTGAATTTTCCGCAAATTTGACTAATCACCTTAGCCCCCTTTGGCCCACCCCTGTCTACGTGGCATGTACGTCATCACGTCCACTTCCTTGTTGACGGTAGAGGAGATGAAGACGTGCGATTCAAAACACTCACATTTACCGACAAATATCACCGCCAAAGTTCATGCAAGTCAGTTTCCAGATGTGTTACACAGAAGTGGAAGTAAACTGTTCTGCACCGCCTGCAATACTGAGGTGGAACACCAACCAAAGGGGACGCTCCATGGACACTTTGAAACCACAAAACATGAAAAGAGAACGGCTGAAACTGGAAGAGGACAGACCAGACAAGTCCACTGACAGAGGACAGACCAGACAAGTCCACTGACAGAGGACAGAGCAGACAAGTCCACTGACAGACCAGACAAGTCCACTGACAGAGGACAGAGCAGACAAGTCCCACTGACAGAGGACAGAGCAGACAAGTCCCACTGACAGAGGACAGACCAGACATGTCCACTGACAGAGGACAGACCAGACAAGTCCACTGACAGACCAGACAAGTCCACTGACAGAGGACAGAGCAGACAAGTCCACTGACAGAGGACAGACCAGACATGTCCACTGACAGAGGACAGACCAGACAAGTCCACTGACAGACCAGACAAGTCCACTGACAGAGGACAGAGCAGACAAGTCCCACTGACAGAGGACAGACCAGACAAGTCCAACTGACAGAGGACAGACCAGACAAGTCAACTGACAGAGGACAGACCAGACAAGTCCAACTGACAGAGGACAGACCAGACAAGTCCCACTGACAGACCAGACAAGTCCACTGACAGAGGACAGACCAGACAAGTCAACTGACAGAGGACAGACCAGACAAGTCCACTGGCAGAGGACAGACCAGACAAGTCAACTGACAGAGGACAGAGCAGACAAGTCCAACTGACAGAGGACAGACCAGACAAGTCCAACTGACAGAGGACAGAGCAGACAAGTCCCACTGACAGACCAGACAAGTCCACTGACAGAGGACAGACCAGACAAGTCAACTGACAGAGGACAGACCAGACAAGTCCACTGGCAGAGGACAGACCAGACAAGTCCAACTGACAGAGGACAGACCAGACAAGTCCAACTGACAGAGGACAGACCAGACAAGTCCACTGACAGAGGACAGAGCAGACAAGTCCAACTGACAGAGGACAGACCAGACAAGTCCAACTGACAGAGGACAGACCAGACAAGTCCACTGACAGAGGACAGACCAGACAAGTCCCACTGACAGAGGACAGAGCAGACAAGTCCAACTGACAGAGGACAGACCAGACAAGTCCAACTGACAGAGGACAGACCTGACAAGTCCACTGACAGACCAGACAAGTCCACTGACAGAGGACAGACCAGACAAGTTCACTGACAGAGGACAGACCAGACAAGTCCAACTGACAGAGGACAGAGCAGACATGTCCACTGACAGAGGACAGAGCAGACAAGTCCACTGACAGAGGACAGAGCAGACATGTCCACTGACAGAGGACAGACCAGACAAGTCCAACTGACAGAGGACAGACCAGACAAGTCCACTGACAGAGGACAGACCAGACAAGTCCCAATGACAGAGGACAGAGCAGACAAGTCCACTGACAGAGGACAGACCACACAAGTCCACTGACAGAGGACAGACCAGACAAGTCCCAATGACAGAGGACAGAGCAGACAAGTCCCACTGACAGAGGACAGACCAGACAAGTCCAACTGACAGAGGACAGACCAGACATGTCCACTGACAGAGGAAAGAGCAGACAAGTCCACTGACAGAGGACAGACCAGACAAGTCCACTGACAGAGGACAGACCAGACATGTCCACTGACAGAGGACAGAGCAGACAAGTCCACTGACAGAGGACAGAGCAGACAAGTCCACTGACAGAGGACAGACCAGACATGTCCACTGACAGAGGACAGAGCAGACAAGTCCACTGACAGAGGACAGAGCAGACAAGTCCACTGACAGAGGACAGAGCAGACAAGTCCAACTGACAGAGGACAGAGCAGACAAGTCCACTGACAGAGGACAGACCAGACAAGTCCACTGACAGAGGACAGACCAGACATGTCCACTGACAGAGGACAGACCAGACAAGTCCACTGACAGAGGACAGACCAGACAAGTCCACTGACAGAGGACAGACCAGACAAGTCCCACTGACAGAGGACAGAGCAGACATGTACACTGACAGAGGACAGACCAGACAAGTCCAACTGACAGAGGACAGACCAGACAAGTCCACTGACAGAGGACAGACCAGACATGTCCACTGACAGAGGACAGAGCAGACAAGTCCAACTGACAGAGGACAGACCAGACATGTCCACTGACAGAGGACAGAGCAGACAAGTCCAACTGACAGAGGACAGAGCAGACAAGTCCACTGACAGAGGACAGAGCAGACAAGTCCAACTGACAGAGGACAGACCAGACAAGTCAACTGACAGAGGACAGAGCAGACAAGTCCAACTGACAGAGGACAGAGCAGACAAGTCCAACTGACAGAGGACAGACCAGACAAGTCCAACTGACAGAGGACAGAACAGACAAGTCCAACTGACAGAGGACAGACCAGACAAGTCAACTGACAGAGGACAGAGCAGACAAGTCCAACTGACAGAGGACAGAGCAGACAAGTCCACTGACAGAGGACAGAGCAGACAAGTCCACTGACAGAGGACAGAGCAGACAAGTCCCACTGACAGAGGACAGACCAGACATGTCCACTGACAGAGGAGAGAGCAGACAAGTCCAACTGACAGAGGACAGACCAGACAAGTCCAACTGACAGAGGACAGACCAGACAAGTCCAACTGATAGAGGACAGACCAGACAAGTCCACTGACAGAGGACAGACCAGACAAGTCAACTGACAGAGGACAGAGCAGACAAGTCCACTGACAGAGGACAGACCAGACATGTCCACTGACAGAGGACAGAGCAGACAAGTCCACTGACAGAGGACAGACCAGACAAGTCCAACTGACAGAGGACAGACCAGACAAGTCCACTGACAGAGGACAGAGCAGACAAGTCCAACTGACAGAGGACAGACCAGACAAGTCCACTGACAGAGGACAGACCAGACAAGTCAACTGACAGAGGACAGACCAGACAAGTCAACTGACAGAGGACAGACCAGACAAGTCCAACTGACAGAGGACAGACCAGACAAGTCCACTGACAGAGGACAGACCAGACAAGTCCACTGACAGAGGACAGACCAGACAAGTCCAACTGACAGAGGACAGACCAGACAAGTCCCACTGACAGAGGACAGAGCAGACAAGTCCACTGACAGAGGACAGAGCAGACAAGTCCACTGACAGAGGACAGACCAGACATGTCCACTGACAGAGGACAGACCAGACAAGTCAACTGACAGAGGACAGAGCAGACAAGTCCACTGACAGAGGACAGACCAGACATGTCCACTGACAGAGGACAGAGCAGACAAGTCCACTGACAGAGGACAGACCAGACAAGTCCAACTGACAGAGGACAGACCAGACAAGTCCACTGACAGAGGACAGAGCAGACAAGTCCAACTGACAGAGGACAGACCAGACAAGTCCACTGACAGAGGACAGACCAGACAAGTCAACTGACAGAGGACAGACCAGACAAGTCAACTGACAGAGGACAGACCAGACAAGTCCAACTGACAGAGGACAGACCAGACAAGTCCACTGACAGAGGACAGACCAGACAAGTCCACTGACAGAGGACAGACCAGACAAGTCCACTGACAGAGGACAGACCAGACAAGTCCAACTGACAGAGGACAGACCAGACAAGTCCCACTGACAGAGGACAGAGCAGACAAGTCCACTGACAGAGGACAGAGCAGACAAGTCCACTGACAGAGGACAGACCAGACATGTCCACTGACAGAGGACAGACCAGACAAGTCAACTGACAGAGGACAGACCAGACATGTCCACTGACAGAGGACAGACCAGACATGTCCACTGACAGAGGACAGAGCAGACAAGTCCACTGACAGAGGACAGACCAGACATGTCCACTGACAGAGGACAGAGCAGACAAGTCCACTGACAGAGGACAGACCAGACAAGTCCAACTGACAGAGGACAGACCAGACAAGTCCACTGACAGAGGACAGACCAGACAAGTCCAACTGACAGAGGACAGACCAGACAAGTCCACTGACAGAGGACAGACCAGACAAGTCAACTGACAGAGGACAGACCAGACAAGTCCAACTGACAGAGGACAGACCAGACAAGTCCACTGACAGAGGACAGACCAGACAAGTCCACTGACAGAGGACAGACCAGACAAGTCCACTGACAGAGGACAGACCAGACAAGTCCAACTGACAGAGGACAGACCAGACAAGTCCCACTGACAGAGGACAGAGCAGACAAGTCCACTGACAGAGGACAGAGCAGACAAGTCCACTGACAGAGGACAGACCAGACATGTCCACTGACAGAGGACAGACCAGACAAGTCAACTGACAGAGGACAGAGCAGACAAGTCCACTGACAGAGGACAGACCAGACATGTCCACTGACAGAGGACAGAGCAGACAAGTCCACTGACAGAGGACAGACCAGACAAGTCCAACTGACAGAGGACAGACCAGACAAGTCCACTGACAGAGGACAGAGCAGACAAGTCCAACTGACAGAGGACAGACCAGACAAGTCCACTGACAGAGGACAGACCAGACAAGTCAACTGACAGAGGACAGACCAGACAAGTCAACTGACAGAGGACAGACCAGACAAGTCCAACTGACAGAGGACAGACCAGACAAGTCCACTGACAGAGGACAGACCAGACAAGTCCACTGACAGAGGACAGACCAGACAAGTCCACTGACAGAGGACAGACCAGACAAGTCCAACTGACAGAGGACAGACCAGACAAGTCCCACTGACAGAGGACAGACCAGACAAGTCCACTGACAGAGGACAGAGCAGACAAGTCCACTGACAGAGGACAGACCAGACATGTCCACTGACAGAGGACAGACCAGACAAGTCAACTGACAGAGGACAGAGCAGACATGTCCACTGACAGAGGCTGTTGGATCCAGAACAAGAGCAGGAGCTGAAAGGGTCCAGGTTAGCGCAGATATACTCTATAAGGCAATAGAGGAGAAGAAGAAAGAACCTATGGAGGCATGCTTTCCTTTAGTGTAGTGTGTGTGTGTGTGTGTGTGTGTGTGTGTGTGTGTGTGTGTGTGTGTGTGTGTGTGTGTGTGTGTTACCCATTTAACCCTAATCCTAAATATTCTCCTGTATCATTAAGGAAGCAAAAGTCATGTTTTGTGTTGTATAAATGTGAGATGGGGGTGGGATTTAATAAGTTTTCTTCTTCCCACTCCTTTTTGAGCAGTACAGATTGAATTTATTTTATGACTAGTGTACATGGCAATTGTTATTTTGTCTTGATCATCTTTACTAATGTATTTGCTCTGATATTAATTCCTTGTACACAAAAAAAGTTTACATTTTTCTTCTGCTCAAAATAAATGAATGAATGAAAAAAAGCCTGTTTTGTTTAAACTCATTGCTTCCTGGTGCTTTTTAAGGCTAAAAACTCAAAAAAGACTGTTGTACATAATTTGCAAATGCTCATGTTCCTGTGACTTTAATAAACGAAACCTCAAATCATCGCAACTTTCACCACAATTTTTTGGAAAAGCTGCCGCAAAATCAGGCATTTTAGGCTGCAACAATCAAAAGAAATCCTGGAGGGTCTGCATTTTGGATCCAAACTGATTCAAACCTAAAAACACAATCCAATCCCATCAGTCATTTCTCCGTTCTTCTAGACCAGTGGTTCTTAACCTGGGTTCGATGGAACCCTAGGGGTTCGGTGAGTCAGTCTCAGGGGTTCGGCGGAGGTCCAGACACACACTGGACTCATTAGTCAGGTGTGTGTGTCGGGCTAGGTCCGTGTATGTAAACAAACGGCTTCGGAGACTCTTTCTCTGATTGACATCCAATATACGCGGTGTATTGTTGTTGCTTATAGCACTTCAACACATCCGGAAGTGTTTAGAATCTGTTCCACTCGTCTGACGATGAATTATTTGAGTATTTTCCACATCGTTGTTATGACTTTTGCTACTTCCTGTTAACCACGGAGGCAGACATGTGTAGCGTTTGTTTACATTTTTCGGTCACCACACTGGTCAGTTACAATCATGTGACAACCGACGCACCGTCGCGGGTGGAGAAATCGTATTACGCTAAAGCCGAGCTAGTGCTGTAATAAAACAACGATCACAAAAATACTGGAGTATAAAGAGAACTTTCTTTTTGATACACTACATGCAATTATCTTTTTTTTATGTCAAAATTGCGTGGTTCGGAAAGTTCGGAGCGAGATGAAACGAAAACCGGGTTGACCTGACGGCCTACACATACACATACACAACAGCAGAAGTCACACTGATCTGCAGTAAATATTCATTATTATTGTAGCCTGATGGAAATTAGGTGATGGGTGTGTGTTAAAATGTTAAAAATGATAAATAGCATAAATACAATAAGTTCATTATTGGAATACATAAGGTTAAAAATTAAAACCATTTCAGTGTGGTTGTATTAAAAAGATCATGTCTTTGTGAAAAGGTATGTAATTTGTTGTGAGTTCATGCACTGTATTGGTTTTGTTCTTTGAACACAGTGATGTTAATGCACGGTTCATTTTGTGCACCAGTAAAACATATACCTGTGTCTTGAATTTGAAAAAAATCATATTGTATTTTTTAATAAAGAAGGGTTCGGTGAATGCACATATGAAACTGGTGGGGTTCAGCACCTCCAACAAGGTTAAGAACCACTGCACTAAACTGACTGTCTTCATGAACACTTTAGATGTTTAGAATGTGGAACCAGGAACCAGGTCCCAGTTTGGTTCAGGTTGGTTTGAATCAATCTAATCAAATCACACTTACGTCTGCATGGACCTGGTGTCAACCATCGGACTCCAGCAGGATCCAACCTGAAAGGAGGAGGAGGGTCAGAGGTCAGCTGGAAACATGGACATTCCATTACTGTGATCCACTGAAGCTTTTCTGTTCACATCCACTAAATGGTTCCTTCTGAATCACTGAGTGTGTTTGTCTGTGAACATGGGCTGGACCTTCATACAGGATGGATCCCAGCTCTGACAGATGGTTCCTGTCAGCTCTACCTGTTCTATCTGCCATTATCTGTGGATGCATCGGCTCAGTCCATACCTGACAGTGTCCAGTCTCCAGTGTGGATCCTCCACTAGAGCACACAGCTCCTGTCCTGAGGCTCCTGGATGGTTGTAGCTCAGGTCTAGCAGTCTGAGATGGGACGGATTGGACTGTAGGGCTGAGACCAGAGAAGAACATCCTTCGTCTGTGATCAGACATTGTGACAATCTGCAACACAAAACATCACATCCATCAACTTAGGATGGAGATGAGTGGAGTTGGAGTCATTGAACAGAGTCTGTGAATGCATGGGACTTCACCAACAGGACTTCAATGTGTAAAGTCCATGAGTTCCAGACTCTGAACACAGTTGAAGATCAGTAGAACTGGTCTGGAGTTCCACACAAACAACCACTGACAAGTTCAACCCATCCAACAACTGCAGACAAACATTGAAATGATGTGTTGTGTTCTTTGTTGAACCCTGACCTGAGTGTGTCCAGTCTGCATCCTGGACTCTTCAGTCCATCTGACAGGATCTTCACTCCTGAATCCTTCAGGTGATTGTTGCTTAGATCCAGATGTATCAGACTACAGGACTGGGATCTGAGAACTGAGGACAGAGCTTCACAGCTTCTGTCTGACAGGTTACAGCCACTGAGTCTGGAGAAGACAGATGAGATTAGTGTTGAAATGAATGAAGATGAGTTTGGATTATAGTACAGTCACAGTGAGCACACATCTGATTGTTTACAACAGACACAGCCAAGTATTACTGTCAAATGTTTCATCTACAAACTAATCCAGTTATTTATTTATTTCAAACATGCAAAGAAACAAAATAAAACAAAACAAAGCCAAATAAGAAAAAAAAAGACAATTCAAATGAGCTGAATCTTTCTTCAAGTTCGTGTCTGATTTTTGCATATGGTCCAAAGAGGAGTAGGAAGAAGTATAAACTTATTTAATCCAACCCCTCAGTGCTTTTCCACCTTTATCACTAACTTAATCCGTGAATCAAACAATACATTTGTCTTAATTTGAACATTTAACCCACAGCTAATCCATACTGCAGTCACTGAATTGTGTCCCACAGAATGATCCTAGCTCTTCTGGGGGGACCCCCAGAAGAGCTGGAGGAGGTGTCTGGGGAGAGGGAAGTCTGGGCGTCCCTGCTTAGACTGTTACCCCCGTGACCCGGCCCCGGATAAAGCGATGGATAATGAAATGAAATGAGAATGATCCTAGTAGTGCAGTCACACAAACACACATCAACAGTTCAACAGTTTTCTTCAATAATTCCAGCAGATTTATCACTTCAACATTATCCAGAAACAAACAGCCCTCATTGTCTTTATTAAATACTGGACCTGACAACAATCAATTCTTTATGTTTTTGAAACTGAATTGTGTTAGATCTTTGTTTTCTCTGCACACACACTTTTCCTCCACAGATGGTCACAGACACTTTTGAACCTAGTGTGCACTTTATGAATCTGGATATTGAACTTTCCCCTTAAACTATCACCTCCCTCTCTTTCACTGAACATTTCTGGAATATTGTCTGGCAGTCAGTTATTCTTTGCTTTATACATGATTTGAATAGTTTTGAACTCCACAAGGTCAATGAGTTTGACAGTTTTAGATTGTAAAAATAGTGGATTGGTGTGTTCACCAAAACCAACAGGATGAACAATTCTGAAAGCATTAGACCATCATCTAATGGAAGGTTTATGTCACAGCCGCCCTAAATTAACAGCATTAGTAATTAGCTCAGTATCACTGATGTGTCTGGAGTGGTTTATACACCAGGATGGAGAAGCTCTGGAACTGAAATTATATATTTAATGTGAAACAAAATAATTCATATTGTTTCTCATGATTTTTTCAAATGGACTGTTTTACACAAAAATGGATCAAATATAAAGTCCATTATTTGTGGATGAATTGTAAAACTACAGTTTTCCTTTTCTTCCTGAACACAAACATGAGTTGTAGTGGTTGAATGTGATGTTTGTTGAATTTGTTGTTGTCACAGAAGCCCAGTGAGGGACTGAAATGTGGGAATAAAAAGGGGAATTCACTGTGAAATTCTTTCTTCCTTGTTACATGTCAGACAGCAGAGGGCGGTGTTTCTTCCTGTTTTCCCTTCTCCCTTTTTTCTGCAGGTCATTTTCACATTGGTTTCCACCTGGGCAGGCCGAGCCACCTGTGATTGGATCCTGCCGACTCCAGCCAGCCAATCAGCTGTCAGAAGACAGGTGAAAAGCTTCCCCCTGAAGACACCCCCCCCCTTCTCTTCTTCTTCTCCCTGACTGCTGTTTGATGAGGCCCTGCTGCCATGCCAGTCTTTTGGAGCCTTTTTTCTGTTTGTTCGAAGGCCGTTTGGTGGCAGGTTCAGGACAGAGGTGAGTTTGGGGCGTCCTGTACATTTTTGCGTTCACGCAGCTTTCATCTGTCGTTTAACACACTGGGTTTATTGGTTTGTGCCACTTGTGTATGTTTTTGTGACAGCAGTTTGGAGATAAGTTTAGGTATTCATTTAGTTTTTGTTTCTTTCATCTAGATGCTCAGTTAGGCCCTGTTTTGTTCTATTAATTTCATTAATTTGACACAACCTATACTGTCCCGGCCTCCGCCACATTTTTCTGGCTTTGTGTTTTTGTTCGCGGCCCGCATTTGAATTATTAAGGGAATAAATGAAACTAATTGTATGTGACTTTTGTTGACTGATTCTTTGTTGTTGTTCTTTCAGGTTACTGTCCAGCATTCTGATGTAACATTCCTGTTGAAAAGGATCAAACATGGAGATAAGACTGAAAATGAAAGAGTGTCATTCAAACACTTGCTGATGTTGGATGGACTCTGACACAGAGGTAAAGGTGGACCAATACATTTGGTATCAGCTAGAACTGGAATAAAAGAATGAGGATTTAGGAAAACTGGAACTGTTTTAACAAACACACAAAACACAAAGTATTTGAGCATAAAAAGAAACGTGGAAGTGTATTAAAAGAATGAAAACATATAAATCCACTGTGTTTGACCTGAGAGTGTCCAGTCTGCATCCTGGACTCTTCAGTCCATCTGACAGGATCTTCACTCCTGAATGCTTCAGGTCATTTTTGCTCAGATCCACATGTGTCAGACTACAGGACTGGGATCTGAGAACTGAGGACAGAGCTTCACAGCTTCTGTCTGACAGGTTACAGCCACTGAGTCTGGACAAAACAAAAGGCATGAGTATAAAGTTATTGATCTGGTTGAAATGATAGATCCATATTTGAGATGTTTGATCCAACTGTTTGTTCTCACAGAGCTTTGTTGGAGGCTTTGACCACTGGCAGCAGCCTCAGAAGAACCTCCTCTGAACCAGAGTATTCCTTCAGGTCAAACACATCCAGGTCTTTTTCTGATGACAGTAAGATGAAGGCCAGAGCTGACCACTGAGCAGGAGACAGTTGTTCTGTGGACAGACGTCCTGATCTCAGGTACTGTTGGATCTGATCCACCAGAGATCCATCCTCCAGTTCATTCAGACAGTGGAACAGGTTGATGCTTCTCTCTGCAGACACATTCTTACTGATCTTCTTCTTGATGTACTCTACAGTTTTCTGGTTGGTCTTTGAGCTGCTTCCTGTTTGTTTCATCAGACCATGTAGGAGACTCTGATTGGTCTGCAGTGATAGACCCAGGAGGAAGCGCAGGAACAGGTCCAGGTGTCCATTTGGACTCTGTAAGGCCTGGTCCACAGCGGTCTGGTAGAACTGGACTGGTTTGACCTTTGATAGTTTAGACCAAACAGATGTTTGTTCTGACAGCAGATTGACTCCAGTGTTGATGAAGGTCTGATGGACATGAAGAGCAGCCAGAAACTCCTGGACACTCAGATGGATGAAGCAGAACCTCTGGTCCTGGTACCCTCCTCTCTCCTCTTTGAAGAACCCAGTGAACACTCCTGAGTACACTGAGGCTGAGCTGATATCGATGCCACACTCTGTCAGGTCGGATTCATAGAAGATCGGGTTTCCTTTCTTCAGCTGCTCAAAGGCCAGTTTTCCCAGAGACTCAATCATCTTCCTGGTCTTTGGACTCCAGGGTGAATCTGTCCCAGGTCTTCCATCGTACTTGATGTTCTTCAGTTTGGCCTCAACCACCAGGAAGTGGATGTACATCTCAGTCAGGGTCTTGGGCAGTTGTCTTCTGTCTGTGGTCTCCAACACGTCCTCCAGAACTCTAGCAGTGATCAAGCAGAAGACTGGGATGTGACACATGATGTGGACGCTTCGGGACCTCTTGATGTGGGAGATGATTGTGTTGGTCTGTCTTTTATCTGTGAACCTCTTCCTGAAGTACTCCTCCTTCTGTGGGTCAGTGAACCCTCTGACCTCTGTCACCATGCCACGACACTCTTCAGGGATCTGATTGGCTGCTGCAGGTCGTGTGGTTATCCAGAGGCGAGCAGAGGGAAGCAGGTTCCCCCTGATGAGGTTCATCAGCAGCACATCCACTGAGCTGGACTCTGTCACATCAGTCAGGATCTGAGTGTTGTTGAAGTCCAGAGGAGGTCGACACTCATCCAGACCGTCTAAGATGAACACCACCTGGAGGTCTTCAAAGATCCAGATTCCTGGTTCTTTGGTTTCTTTGAAGAAGTGATGAACCAGTTCCACCAAGCTGAACTTCTTCTGTTTCAGCACATTCAGCTCTCTGAAGGTGAATGGAAATATGAAGTGGATGTCCTGGTTGGCTTTGTCTTCAGCCCAGTCCAGACTGAACTTCTGTGTGGACACTGTTTTCCCGATGCCGGCCACGCCCTTTGTCAGCACTGTTCTGATTGGCTGATGTCTGTCAGGTGGTTTTTTAAAGATGTCTTCACATGTGATGGTTGTTGGTGGTCTGTGTGGGTTCCTGGATGCTGTTTCAATCTGTCTGACCTCATGGTCCTGGTTGACCTCTGTAGCCCCTCCCTCTGTGATGTAGAGCTCTGTGTAGATCTGGTTCAGGAGGGTTTTGGGGAGTCCTTCTTTAATGATGCCCTCAAACACACACTCAAACTTCTCCTTCAGCTTAACCTTCAGTTTTCGCCGACACTGGTCAATGCTCTCTGAGTGAAGACAAAGAAGACAATTCAGAGGATGTTCCAAACACAAATGGAAGGGGAATGTTTCCCATTTCTTCTAGTATCATATCATTATGTTCCAGATTCTGTGTGTATTCAGATACAGTCATTCATTTCCTCTCATTAGATCAGTTTATTGTTCATGTGTCTTCTCTCATATCTATGACCTTCAGCTGGAGGACAGTAGAGTTCAACTGTTCAAATATGTTCATCATGTGTATTTGTACATGAAGAACCCTTCAATGTCTTCAATAATCGATTAGTCAAACAAACCAAATCCACCTTATTAACAACACTTTGTCTTCTTTGTAGTTTTCTATCATCTTTGTTCCTTTGGAATGTCCTTTAAACCCTTTTATCTACAACAAACACAGCTGTAAAATATTCACAGTCATGTCGGCAGTAGTTTCATCAGTTTCATCCATTTGACTTCAGTCACTGTTTTTCCTCTGATTCAAACTCTACACATGGACGTCATCCATCAGGTTCATTCATGTCCATTTAGTCAAATACCACTAGGTAGTTCAATGATGTAGTCATCTGTATTTAATAGGAATGACTCAGTTATTCTCACATGTCCATATTTGGACACTACAGTGTTATGACTGAGACCAAACATGTGTTCAGGTCCCGGTTTTGTAGAAGGAAACTGTGGAGCTGAAAATGACTGGAAAAACGGTCCAATCCCACAGTGAAAGAATAACAGCTGATCTACTGGATGTTTTCCAGGGACTGAATGAGGACCTGCTTGGACTAGAAGACTGTGGTGAAAAGTGTCCTCCTTCCACTTGGTGTGTTCACCTGTGTGTGTTTTCAGAGTCTCTTGTGTCTTTGACTGTAGTTGAACCTTTCAAACAGACTGACAGCTGCTTCACTTTGATTTTACATCCACAGGAAAAGGTCCGTCTGTCGGCAACAGTTACCTTTAAAAGACCAAATCTAAGGAAGGCTTTGACAGACTTCAGTCAAATCTGGACCAAACGGTCACTTGGACTGAAGGATGAAGTAACTGCATGGAGGTGGACAAAGGTCAAAGGTCACTGAGACCTCACAAATCACATTAGTGAGAATGACTGTGAGTAACTGAGAAAACTACATGAGTGGATTCTGATAGAACAGCTGATTATGTTTTAGTTTATATTAGCTGTCCATTTGATCCAATAATAATAATAATAATAATAATAATAAAGAGCTTAATGTTTGTGTAATACAGTTCTGCGTCATCCTCAGTTTGAATTGACTGTTTTTGGTTTTTTTTAGTTTGACTAAACTCTGTGTTGAGTTCATCTTAGATTTTTGACTTCTCCAAACCCAGATGACGACTGCCTTCATAGACTGAACTGATCTGTAAACTGATGCTCTGAGGAGTTTGAATGTTACCAGGACAGAATCTGAATATTCACAGAACTCTACTGGGTCTGAACAGATGGAAACAACATGACCACCGTCCTTCTGTTTAATGTGTCACAGGGGAATGAAATATGGAACCTCTTACTTTACTAATTACTTATTAATGACTGACCTTCACATAGTAGGATGCCTCCTGGAAGTCTCTGTGCCAGATCAGTCCTGTCTATCTTCTGCAGAACTCTTACAGTGACTTTCTGAGTATTTGGGTAGTAGGTCTGGACCATCAGATGTACTGTGTCTATCCAGTCTGCGTTCTCCAGTTTACTCACTGGGATTCGTGGTTTTTCATTTTCCAAGTACCACTTGAACTTCCTAAACTCATTATCAACCAAATCCTCCAGAATTTTCAACAGACTTTCTTTAAGTGCTGCCATCTGTGTTTCCTGTAAAGATCCAAAAGAACATGTTCACCTTCAACAACCAGGGCCCGTATTCCTACAGATTCTTAGTGCACAGTTGTTCCTAGTTTCCAAATTCTAGGAAAATTCTTAGAATCATGATGTTTTCTTAGAATGTCCCCTAAAAATGAAGAGTAGGTCCTAGTAAAGATAAAAGCTATTCCTAAAGAATCCTAGCCTTTAAGAGAGCTCCTAAGGTGAGATCTGTTCAGAGCAGGAAGAGGACTGTTAAGGGAAAGAGGACTGTTAAGGGGAAGAGGACTTTTAAGGGGAAGAGGACTTTTAAGGGGAAGAGGACTTTTAAGGGGAAGAGGAGTTCCCTAAGCAGAGGACCAAATGGAAGAGGAAGGAGGAGATTCTGCAAACACTGGATGACAGGGAATTCATTAAAGGTCTCGTATTATGCTATTTTTCAGTCACGTCATATAGGTCTCAGAAGCCCAAAAACATAGTATTTAAGTTTGTTCGCCCCAAAATCATCCTTTGTTCGGAGTTTCAGCGGTTGAAAAAGTCCCTCTCACCAGCCCTCCTCAGAACAGGCTGTTTCTGGGCCTACTTCCGGGTATGCAAATGAACACATCTGTCCACGCCCACTCCCCCTCCCCTCTCTGGGAGAGGACGCGGCTTCCGCTAGCGGTACTACGCGCTAATGTTGACTGAAGCCATGGCTCTCTCGTCTACAATACACATGTCTCAGACAGAACGTCTTTCCAAACACTGGCTTTCTTTGCCTTGAAGCGTGATTGAGCCCTGGCGGAAAACGGCGGTGTTGTGTCGGGTTCGTGGACCTGACACGGAAAGACGCCTGCCGCCACTAATGCATGCAGCTGCTAACAAGCCTGATGCTAACTGTGCTGATGCTAACCACAAAAGGCCCGTGTTCACAGTAGTTCTGTTCAATGTCTCTGGATATTATCAGCTCGTGCATGTTAACGGGGACGCAAACGTTAGCAGCAGTAACCGAGCTATGTTAGCTGCCATGCTAACGTTAAACGTACACATCAACACCCACCAGCTTATCCATAATGTAGGGTTATGCAGTAAAGATACAAACAAATGATCAGAACTTCCATCTCCCACACTTGTACTTGGGTCACGAAGCGTTGGTACTGCGTCCTTCTTGGTTCGGAGTCTTTGTGCTAAGCCGCAGCTGTATGGGCCCATGTTAAAAAAACACTGGTCCGTGAAATGCCGGGCACACACATACAAGCGTTTGGGAATGTTGTTTGGTCCATGAGCATCACAGACAGAATCCAGCCACTTTTTACGGAGAGGCTCAGAAGTGGGAAGCAAAAATAAACTCTGGTGTTGGTGTGTGCAGCCAACAACACCACAACTTGCATGTCTCGCCTTCGCCATGTTTGTTGTCCAAGAGCTACTTTTCCAGGGCGGGGCTCGCTTTGCCAGGGTGGGGGCAGAGTCAGGGGGAGGAGTTAAATCTGCTTATGTCGTCATAAACGGAGCCAACTCAAACTGGGCCGTTT